>NC_084569.2:15884958-16184958 GCF_033978685.3 Nerophis lumbriciformis
GTTTGGAAGTTGCCAGGAGAACGCTACATTTTGGACTGCATTGTGCCGAGTGTGAAATTTGGTGGAGGAGGAATTATAGTGTGGGGTTGTTTTTCAGGCGTTGGGCTTGGCCACTTAGTTCCAGTGAAAGAAACTTTGAATGCTCCAGGATACCAAAACATTTTGGACAATCATGTATATATTATCACACAACTTTAGTATGATTAAAGTCTGTTGCTATAGTTATTAGCTATTGTGCTCAAGCTGTACGTTTTCTATCTGTGCAAGGACAAAAACGTCTTGTCTGAGGGGTGGCCTCAGCCGCAGATGTTATCTTTGTTTTAGCCCGCTAACAGCCAAGGACTTCAAGGACCTCAACAAAGATAAGAGGACAGCACGCAGACGAAGCAGAGACAAGGCGAAATCACAAGGCCCCAGCACATTCCGTCACGTACTGTGCGTATTGGAGCTGCTTTGCATGATATGTGTGACCATTCCTTTTAGAGGCGGCCTCAGTGATGTTGACTGGGGAACTCCTGAATAAATAGAGGGACGTGGGAGCTGTACCTTAGAGCAGTGGTTCTCAACCTTTTTTCAGTGATGTACCCCCTGTGAACATTTTTTTTAATTCAAGTACCCCCTAATCAGAGCAAAGCATTTTTGGTTGAAAAAAAGAGATAAAGAAGTAAAATACAGCACTATGTCATCAGTTTCTGATTTATTAAACTGTATAACAGTGCAAAATATTGCTCATTTGTAGTGGTCTTTCTTGAACTATTTGGAAAAAAAGATATAAAAATAACTAAAAACTTGTTGAAAAATAAACAAGTGATTAAATTATAAAGATTTCTACACATAGAAGTAATCATCAACTTAAAGTGCCCTCTTTGGGGACTGTAATAGAGATCCATCTGGATTCATGAACTTAATTCTAATATTGCATTGTTGCATTGTAATGAATGGAATAGCCTACTTGATTTGATGTTCAGTTTATGAACTTACATCCATATTATGTTGAAGTATTATTCGATAAATATATTTATAAAGGATTTTTGAATTGTTGCTTTTTTTAGAATATTAAAAAAAAATCTCACGTACCCCTTGGCATACCTTCAAGTACCCCCAGGTGTACGCGTACCCCCATTTGAGAACCACTGCCTCAGAGCGTAGGGCGAGACTGTGACTAAGTGTGCAGCTCCATGCGTTCTCCTCATGTGCTAAATTGAACTCTGTCTCTGCATGATTCCTTGCTTCTTGTCTGTTTAATAGATGTCATCAGTGTTTGAACCTGACAAGCGGGCCCCTTCCTCATCCAACATGATTGTGCACCAGTGCACAAAGCAAGGTCCATAAAGACATGTCTGTTGTGGGTGAACTTGACTGGGCTGCACAGAGTCCTGACCTGAACCCGATAGAACACCTTTGGGATGAATTAGAACGGAGACTGAGAGGCCAAGCCTTCTCGACCAACATCAGTGTGTGACCCTACCAATGCGCTTTTCGAAGAATGGTGGAAAATTCCTATAAACACACTCCGCAACCTTGTGGACAGCCTTCCCAGAAGAGTTGAAGCTATAATAGCTGCAAAAGGGGGACCGACATCATATTGAACCCTATGGGTTAGGAATGGGATGGCACTTCAAGTTCATATGTGAGTCAAGGCAGGTGGCCAAATACTTTTGGCAACATAGTGTATGTTTTTTGTGGGTTTTAGACCTTTTGGATGTACAAATCTCTGAAAAAAATTCTTACACTCACCTCGAGCACTGGCAATGTTTCTTTTTTTGCCAGTATATGTTCCATGGAAAGCCTTCATATCTCAGGCTTCTGCACGCAACGTCTGGCGAGACGTGTTCACTTTCCACGCTACAACGGTAGTCATCCATCATGCTCTTTGTTATTCCTCACACACTTTCCCCCCGCTGCCATTCTTTTAACTGTCAAAGGCAAACGCTTTCCATCCACTTTAAACTGAATGCGGCAGTTAAATATATGAGAAGGGAAGTCATCTCGGCTATAAACCTAATGAGTCCCAAACGTTGTTTACTGAAAAAAACAACAACAAAACAACTATACTGCTTTTAGCTTGAGCCGGGATTTAGTGCGTAAACACTCGGTAATTAACTGTGAAGGAAGTAAATAAGAATAAAGAATACATCTTTTACATAATAATTTCACTGCTATCTCCTGCACCTTTTTCAATTATAAGTAAAGAGCAGTGATGGACAACATCCCCCAGTACTCACTTCTAGATCTCTCCAGGCCCCTAATAGGGTCTTATGTAACTACCTTTTTTCCTCCTTCCTTTCATCACAACATTGTTTGACTCATGCAGACTGATCTGACTGCAATATTCTTTGTGAGGATGACACGCAGTCAAGTCTACTTGATGTCCATCTTTTGCTCCAACACCTTTGACTAATAAAAAAAAAAGCGTTCAACGTCAACATTTGAATGTGATATAATATATTTGGGATAAACATGCTTTAGATGCAGATAAGAAAGTGTTGTGGTTGTGATAGTATCATTTTTTTTGTTTGCCCGTCAGCCACAATCCTTATGTTTTTCCCTTTTTTGAGCGTTCTAAATAGTGAAATACTGCTCATGAGAGGCGGCTAACAATGCAGGTTATGCTGATACTGTCATAATCTTTCATGACAGTTATTATTAGTTTCTTGTAGTGTTGTTTTGGTACCAGTACCGATTCCATCATTATTTTGATACTTTTCAGTACTTGTTGATACTTTTCTAAATAAAGGGGACCACAAAAATATGGCATTATTGGCTTTATTTGTACAAAAAAAAATCTTAGGGTACATTAAACATATGTTTCTTATTACAAGTTTGTCTTTAAATAAAATAGTGAACATACTAGACAACTTGTAGTGAGTAAACAAACAAAGGCTCCCAATTTAGATACTGACATATGCACTACCATATTGTGTCATTTTCCATTCTATTATATTGACATTATTAAGGACAAGTGGTAGAAAATGAATATTTAATCTACTTGTTCATTTACTGTTAATATCTGCTTACTTTCTCTTTTAACATGTTCTATCTACACTTCTGTTAAAATGTAATAATCACGTATACTTCTGTTGTTTGGATGCTTCACATTAGTTTTGGATGATACCACAAATTTGGGCATCAATCCGATACCAAGTCGCTACAGGATCATACATTGGTAATATTCAAAGTCCTCATGTGTCCAGGGACATATTTCTTGAGTTTATAAACATAATATACATTTTTTTTAAACGAAAGAAGATGTGATGCCAAAAAATATCGACGGTACTTTTCAGAGGCGGTATAGTACCGAATATGATTTATTAGTATCGCAGTATTATACTAATACTGGTATACCGTACAACCCTAGTCCCTACCTTGTTGCTTTGTGTGCACTTCCCTGCTGCACTGTTTTTTTTTTTTTGGTGGTATTTTCCCCAATAAACGTTTTTCTTTTATACCAGGTATGTCTGCATCCTGTGGTCCAGATCAACACAGACCATAACATATACAATCTATTGCACCTATATAAAAAAAAAAAAACATCCTAAAACTTGCAATACCGTTTTATACACACGCTGTAAGTATGTATGTAATATATACAGTATTTTGGTGATTTTATGTATCCCCGTGAATTATTTATTTATTTAATGTTTCAAATAAGAACATACAACAGTGACTTACAACGTCTGCTCTCAACGGGATGCCAACTGATTGGATGGTTGTATCTTTCAGCACAAGACTATATATTGTATATATGTTATAGACATAATATAATATATCTGTATATATAATATACTGTACACATATTATGTATATATTCATATATATTCATTTATATGTTATATTAAATATCGCTATACTTAGTCTATTTATACCTTCATTGTCCTTTCCATCCTTACACTTTCCATCATTGTAACTGAGCTACTGTGTTGAACAATTTCCCTTGTGGATCATTAAAGTTTGTTTAAGTCTAAGTCTAAGAGGTGCTCAATTCAAAATAATCCTCACTCCTCAAATAAAAATGTGAGTAATTTTTGTGATGCTGCGTTCCATTTGTTGAGAGCCAAGTAAAAAAAACAAAACATTAAGTATCATTTTTGTAGTGTGTGTATTTTCAAAGTCGACCAACTTCCCATCTCAGTTAAGTTAAAGTACCCATGATTGTCACACACACACTAGGTGTGGCGAGATTATTCTCTGCATTTGACCCATCACCCTTGATCACCCCCTGGGAGGTGAGGGGAGCAGTGAGCAGCAGCAGTGGCCACGCCCGGGAATTGGCACAATATTCTAGTATACAGGTGAGATGCATGATTTTTATATACATATTTCTCCTCCTCCTCCTCTTCTTCTTCTTTTCTTCATCAACATCGTCAGCCATTCCCTACCACCGTTTTTAACAGCTCAAGCCAGATAGTAGCTGGTCAAGACGCCCGAGAAGTAGTTCCTCTGTGTTAGCTCGTACAATAACGATGTAGTTATAGCTTGGTTATTATCCAGGCCACTGCATCTAAATGGAGCGTTGTTGGATGTTTTTTTTTTAAGAGCATTTTATAGGCGGAACAGATCAATCCCAATTAACCGCATTGTTAAGCCGCTCCTTACTAGCAGTTTTTGACTACTTAAAAGTTAACGCACATAAAAGGGAAAGACGTGTGTGTTCTTGCCCCACATTGGAATAGAAAAAGTTTAGCTTTCTTATGAGGGATAATTTCATTATGCACTTTATTATCTCATACAAACCCCGTTTCCATATGAGTTGGGAAATTGTGTTAAATGTAAATATAAACGGAATACAATGATTTGCAAATCATTTTCAACCCATATGCAATTGAATATGCTACAAAGACAACATATATTTTATATTCAAACTGATAAACATTTTTTTTTTTTTTGCAAATAATCATTAACTTTAGAATTTGATGTCAGCAACACGTGACAAAGAAGTTGGGAAAGGTCGCAATAAATACTGATAAAGTTGAGGAATGCTCATCAAACACTTATTTGGAACATCCCACAGGTGAACAGGCAAATTGGGAACAGGTGGGTGCCATGATTGGGTATAAAAGTAGATTCCATGAAATGCTCAGTCTTTCACAAACAAGGACGGGACGAGGGTCACCACTTTGTCAACAAATGCGTGAGCAAATTGTTGAACAGTTTAAGAAAAACCTTTCTCAACCAGCTATTGCAAGGAATTTAGGGATTTCACCATCTACGGTCCGTAATAACATCAAAGGGTTCAGAGAATCTGGAGAAATCACTGCACGTAAGCAGCTAAGCCCGTGACCTTCCATCCCTCAGGATGTACTGCATCAACAAGCGACATCAGTGTGTAAAGGATATCACCACATGGGCTCAGGAACACTTCAGAAACCCACTGTCAGTAACTACAGTTGGTCGCTACATCTGTAAGTGCAAGTTAAAACTCTCCTATGCAAGGCGAAAACCGTTTATCAACAACACCCAGAAACGCCGTCGGCTTTGCTGGGCCTGAGCTCATCTAAGATGGACTGATACAAAGTGGAAAAGTGTTCTGTGGTCTGACGAGTCCACATTTCAAATTGTTTTTGGAAACTGTGGACGTCGTGTCCTCCGGACTAAAGAGGAAAAGAACCATCCGGATTGTTATAGGCGCAAAGTGGAAAAGCCAGCATCTGTGATGGTATGGGGGTGTATTAGTGCCCAAGACATGGGTAACTTACACATCTGTGAAGGCGCCATTAATGCTGAAAGGTACATACAGGTTTTGGAGCAACATATGTTGCCATCCAAGCAACGTTACCATGGATGCCCCTGCTTATTTCAGCAAGACAATGCCAAGCCACGTGTTACATCAACGTGGCTTCATAGTAAAAGAGTGCGGGTACGAGACTGGCCTGCCTGTAGTCCAGACCTGTCTCCCATTGAAAATGTGTGGCGCATTATGAAGCCTAAAATACCACAACTGAGACCCCCGAACTGTTGAACAACTTAAGCTGTACATCAAGCAAGAATGGGAAATAATTCCACCTGAGAAGCTTAAAAAATGTGTCTCCTCAGTTCCCAAACGTTTACTGAGTGTTGTTAAAAGAAAAGGCCATGTAACACAGTGGTGAACATGCCCTTTTCCAACTACTTTGGCACGTGTTGCAGCCATGAAATTCTAAGGTAATTATTATTTGCAAAAAAAAAATAAAAAATTATGAGTTTGAACATCAAATATGTTGTCTTTGTAGCATATTCAACTGAATATGGGTTGAAAAGGATTTGCTAATCATTGTATTCCGTTTATATTTACATCTAACACAATTTCCCAACTCTTATGGAAACGGGGTTTGTACATTGAGAAACTTGGCTTCATAGCAGTTTTTTATTGTAAAAAAATATATATATATACAATTTTCACACCACAAGTCTCTAGGATGGGCTGCAGTTATTTAGACTTGTTTTAAAACATGTGTTGTGCCATTAGTACCTCTAATTCAATTTAATTGAAACACAGAACAGATTTCGTTTAATGATGCAGAGCTGACAAACGCCTGGAATGGTACTAGATTAAAACAGGCATCAGGTTCTATAGTCTAGAATATATGCATGTTAATGCTCTTGCATGCCATCCCTCACTTGCAGAACTTGACAGTGCGAGTGAACTGAAGCGACAGTCTGATTGAAATGCACGGGCAGCCTTGACCTGAGGGACCGCCTATCCCTCAACACCTCTGTTCAATGTGTGAGCAAAATGTGAAATAGTTCCAACCAAATCAGCATCCTCTCAATGTTGCAGTGGTAACCGACGGCGTTAGTCACAGATAGTTAGCCTCTGAGATGGGTCTCGACTTACATACACTTGTAAAGAACATAATGTCGTGGCTGTCTTGAGTTTCCAATCATTTCTACAGAACTTTCCTCCAGAAGGTCTTATCTTTGTCCATGTGATGTCAGATGAAACTAAAATTCAGCTGTTTGGCCACAATACCCAGCAATATGTTTGGAGGAGAAAAGGTGAGGCCTTGAATCCCAGGAACACAATTCCTACCGTCAAGCATGGTGGTGGTAGTATTATGCTCTGGGCCTGTTTTTCTGCCAATGGAACTGGTGCTTTACAGAGAGTAAATGGGACGATGAAAAAAGAGGATTACCTCCAAATTCTTCAGGACAACTGTAGTGGAATTTCTGACTTTTGAACTATATTTCGTGTCTGTCAAGAATGTCTGCTCATTTCATTTCTCGTCTATTCTAAACCACCATAGTTGAATATATGGTTGGTCTGACCATTCTACAAAATGTTTTGATTGTTTATTATGACTAAGGGATTCAAGGATGTTGCAGAACAAACAGGTCGAAAACAACAAAACCTTGACGCATGAAGGAAATGTCAAGACTTGGTCCGGGGTGTTTGCTTTTCCAGGATGCAACGGAAAATTGGCACGGGCGAGACGGGAATTAAGGTACATATTTTTATTGAAATACTAGAACTAACTATAAATACAAAAAAAAAAGGATCAAACAAAAAACGCGCACAGTGGCGGAGAATAAACTATGAACACTTAAACAAAAACATTAACTGTGGCTTGATAAACAAAAACTTACTGTGACAAGGGACATGAAGCAGGATCATAGAGGAGTGTGCAGAAGCATATATGGGGTGCGGTATGGGGTGCGGTATGGGGTGCGAGGTCGTCAGAAAAACAAACTGAAAAACACTGAACTTAAATACTACAGACATGATTAACGAAAACAGGTGCGTGACTCAAGACGTGAAACAGGTGCGTGACGTGACCGGTGAAAACTAATGGTTGCTATGGTGACAAGACAAGGGAGTGAAAAGCCAGAAACTAAACAAAACATGACTTAAAACAAAACATGATTACACAAACATGACAGAGCCCCTCCCTTAAGGACAGATACCAGATGTCTATAAAAATTAACAAGAGTCATGGGAGGGCGGGAGGGGGACATGGCGGTGGGTCGCCAGACCACGTGTCCCCGTATCCACCGGGGCAGAGTTAGGTGGCGGCGGCGAGTGGAACGCCGCTGCGGCAGGCGAGGCGGGCGCCCAGGGAATGGCCACATTCGTGGCCGACTGGGAGGTGGGCGCACTTGGCGTGGCGGGCGACCAGGTAGCGGCCATATCCATAGCCGACGAGGAGGCAGGCGCGTCGTCAACTTGGCAGGCGTGGCAGCTCGGCGTGGCAAGTCAGGCGGCGAAGCTCGGCGTGACGCGTCCAGCGGCGAAGCTCGGCGTGACGCGTCCAGCGGCGAAGCTCGGCGTGGGTCTTGGTTTTGGTGTGGGTCTTGGCATGGCGGGTCTTGGTCTTGGTGTGGGTCTTGGTCTTGGTGTGGGTCTTGGTCTTGGTGTGGGTCTTGGTCTTGGCATGGCGAGTCTTGGTCTTGGCATGGCGAGTCTTGGTCTTGGCATGGCGAGTCTTGGTCTTGGCATGGCGAGTCTTGGTCTTGGTCTTGGCATGGCGGGTCTTGGTCTTGGTCTTGGTCTTGGCATGGCGGGTCTTGGTCTTGGTCTTGGCATGGCGGCACTTGGCGTCGTGGAGCTGCGACTGGCGGCACTTGGCGTCGTGAAGCTGCGACTGGCGGCACTTGGCGTCGTGGAGCTGCGACTGGCGGCACTTGGCGTCGTGGAGCTGCGACTGGCGGCACTTGGCGTCGTGGAGCTGCGACTGGCGGCACTTGGCGTCGTGGAGCTGCGACTGGCGGCACTTGGCGTCGTGGAGCTGCGACTGGCGGCACTTGGCGTCGTGGAGCTGCGACTGGCGGCACTTGGCGTCTTGGAGCTGCGACTAGCGGCACTTGGCGTCGTGGAGCTGCGACTGGCGGCACTTGGCGTCGTGGAGCTGCGACTGGCGGCACTTGGCGTCTTGGAGCTGCGACTAGCGGCACTTGGCGTCGTGGAGCTGCGACTGGCGGCACTTGGCGTCGTGGAGCTGCGACTGGCGGCACTTGGCGTCGTGGAGCTGCGACTGGCGGCACTTGGCGTCGTGGAGCTGCGACTGGCGGCACTTGGCGTCGTGGAGCTGCGACTGGCGGCACTTGGCGTCGTGGAGCTGCGACTGGCGGCACTTGGCGTCGTGGAGCTGCGACTGGCGGCACTTGGCGTCGTGGAGCTGCGACTGGCGGCACTTGGCGTCGTGGAGCTGCGACTGGCGGAGCTTGGCGTCGTGGAGCTGGTACCGGAGCTTGGCGTCGTGGAGCTGGTACCGGAGCTTGGCGTCGTGGAGCTGGTACCGGAGCTTGGCGTCGTGGAGCTGGTACCGGAGCTTGGCGAGGAACTTGGCATGGTGGAGCTGGTGCGGCAACAGGTGCTAGCCTTGGTGCAGGTGGAGGTGGCCTAGCTGGGGGTTGCGGCTTGGCAGGTCGGAAGACTGGTGAGGGCGGTCGTGCTGGAGGCTGTGGCTTGACAGGTCGGTAGACTGGTGGTGGCGGCCGTGAGGGAGGCTGTGGCTTGGCATGGTGATGCCGAGCCACCCCACCAACACAGCTCCCGACCCCAGCCCCCCCCTCAAGGGGCAGATACCAGACGCGCTCCCTGCGGTCTGGAACTCTCTGTAGGGGTGGGCGGGGGAGGGCAGAAATGTCCCCTTTATTTTGGCCAAATTGTTTTGTTTTTTTATCCCCCACATGGGGTTGTGTGGGCGGTAAAAAAGAAAAAAATTGTGACGGGGGCGGGACTTGAGTCTTGGGGGGCGGGGCATGAAATTGGGATGGCTGTGACTGACTAGACCTGATTTCTAAAAACATGTTTTGATAATGCTTTATCAAAGACATGGCAGAGTTTTTAGCTGGAGGCGGGTGATTTAAAGAAAAAGTATTGAAACAAAAATCCTGGTCTGTGATGTCATCATGGGGAAGCCGGGCAGACTGCTGCTTGCTTCCGCCCGGAGGGGGCGGGGCTTGTGGGAGCGGCGTGTCCTGCTGGCTCGCGGAAGTCTTTCCTGGCGTCCCTCGCCTATGGCGGCGCTTCCGTGGCTGAGGTGACGTACCGATCGGCACCAACTTGCCTCCATTCCCCCACATCATCCCCCTGCGCTCCCTGGGGGAAAAGCGCAGCGTCTCTGCCTCCATGGCACGCAGCACCTCCCAAGAAGCCTCATCCAAATTGTGAAAAGCGGGTCTGCTGACGACCTACTGTCAAGACTTGGTCCGGGGTGTTTGCTTTTCCAGGATGCAACGGAAAATTGGCACGGGCGAGACGGGAATTAAGGTACATATTTTTATTGAAATACTAGAACTAACTATAAATACAAAAAAAAAAGGATCAAACAAAAAGCGCGCACAGTGGCGGAGAATAAACTATGAACACTTAAACAAAAACATTAACTGTGGCTTGATAAACAAAAACTTACTGTGACAAGGGACATGAAGCAGGATCATAGAGGAGTGTGCAGAAGCATATATGGGGTGCGGTATGGGGTGCGAGGTCGTCAGAAAAACAAACTGAAAAACACTGAACTTAAATACTACAGACATGATTAACGAAAACAGGTGCGTGACTCAAGACGTGAAACAGGTGCGTGACGTGACCGGTGAAAACTAATGGTTGCTATGGTGACAAGACAAGGGAGTGAAAAGCCAGAAACTAAACAAAACATGACTTAAAACAAAACATGATTACACAAACATGACAGGAAACAGATAAAATGGCCAAGAGACAAGGGCTATGTGTGATTGCTTGATTCGTGCGTCCTCCGGAGGACGGTTGTCAGTCTGCACGGGCAACTCAATCCAACTTTGTACTTTTTGACTTTGGGTAAATAAACCTTTTTGTACTAAACTCACTTTTGTTGCTTTTTAAGCTTCGGACAATCCACTACACAACCTAAAATCATCAGCCAGGAGGTTGGGTCTCGGGCGCAGTTGGGTGTTCCAACAGGACAATGACCCCAAACACACGTCAAAAGTGGTAAAGGAATGGCTAAATCAGGCTAGAATTAAGGTTTTAGAAATGCCTTCCCAAAGTCCTGACTTAAACGTGTGGCCAATGCTGAAGAAACAAGTCCATGTCAGAAAACCAACACATTTAGCTGAACTGTGTCATGATCTGTAGTCTAGATCATGTTTTGTTTAGAATAGAATAGAATGGATTTTATTGTCATTATATTTGCATATAACGAGATTAAGGACTCCAAATTAAGGTGCGGTAGTGGGAACAAATTTGGGGTAAAAATAAATTACACAAGAGATACAGAAGAAAAAAGAAAAAAAACAACTAACAATTGAAATTAACAGACTACTATCTAATAAAAATAATAAGTAATCCTGTACAATATACAAAACACTATAGAAATACAAAATACAAAATACTGTACAATATACAGAACAAGACAGGAGTACCGGAGTAAAAAATAACAATCAGTGTCGGACGTATTGCACTCGAAGGGTAATATTTCACAGTAGGATATTTGGGTAGGATATTGTATAGGGGTGAATTATTATTATAAGTTAGAGTTCAGGATGGTGACAGCTCTGGGAAAGAAGCTTGTTTTGTTATGTTCTGTTTGTTTAAGATTCCATAGTTCCTGTTTTTTCGCGCCCTTGTTTAGTCACCATGACGACCGATTAGTTTCACCTGTCCTCATGTGACTCACGCACCTGGCTCTAATCATGAGACTATTATTCAAGCCTGTCATTTTTGGTTAGTCGTCTTGGTGACATTGATACTCTGGATTGACATTGTTCAGACTCTAATTTTGCTCTGTTCATGCCATTGATTCATGCTCGGCCAAGTAAGTTTTGTTTCATGTCCATAGTTTCTGCCTAAGTGTTAGTTTTTGTTTCCTTAGCCAAGTTGTGCCTCTGCTGTGAGTGCTTTTTATTTGTACCCTTTTTTGAGTAGAAATTAAACATGTTCATACCTTCAAGCCATGACTGGTCTAGTCCGATTGCATCCCGGGAAAACAATCCTCGCAGCAAGCTGCGTACAAGTCCACGTCCTGACAAACTGCACCAATTTTTTCAAGAGGAGTGGTCAAAAATTCAACCAGAAGCCTGCCAGAAGCTTGTGGATGGCTACCAAAAGTGCCTTATTGCAGTGAAACTTGCCAAGGGACACGTAACCAAATATTAACATTGCTGTATGTATACTTTTGACCCAGCAGATTTGCTCACACTTTCAGTAGACCCATAATAAATTCATAAAAGAACCAAACTTCATGAATGTTTTTTGTGACCAACAAGTATGTGCTCCAATCACTCTATCGCAAAGAAATAAGAGTTGTAGAAATCATTGGAAACTCAAGACAGCCATGACATTATGTTCTTTACAAGTGTATGTAAACTTTTGACCACAACTGTGTATTGTGCAACGTAGTTCACATTACCTTGACCTATGAACCCCTAGTAATCACTTCTCACTCTCAAACTTGCTAAACCAGAAAGTTGTGCACTTATTATGTGCACAACAAGCGTACCATGAACAGCAGTCAGTCCCTTTTATGCAGATTTCACTCTTCTGGTGTTATTTTTGGCTGTACTTGATATGTATATATGTGCAGGGGGTGGAGGGGCTATGAGTCAGGAAAAGAGATTTGGATGATTTTAAAAATGGTAATGAGCCTCGGCCTAAAGAGGTTTTTTGGATGTAAAGTCGTGGTCAAAAATGTACATACACTTGTAAAGAACATAATGTCATGGCTGTCTTGAGTTTCTAATCATTTCTACAACTCTTATTTTTTTGTGATGGAGTGATTGGAGCACATACTTGTTGGTCACAGTTAGAATAATACATAATGTTGGATATAGAGAACATACAAACCCTTTATTTATTGAATAAAAAATACTGAAATTCCACGACAAAGTGAATTTGCAAACAGCTAAAATTATACACAAAGCAAACTACAATATGCTACCTAAGAATATACAAACCCCGTTTCCATATGATTTGGGAAATTGTGTTAGATGTAAATATAAACGGAATACAATGATTTGCAAATCCTTTTCAACCCATATTCAATTGAATGCACTACAAAGACAAGATACTTAACTTTGTTGTTTTTTTTGCAAATAATAATTAATTTAGAATTTCATGGCTGCAACACGTGCCAAAATAGTTGGGAAAGGGCATGTTCACCACTGTTACGTGGCCTTTCCTATTAACAACACACAGTAAACATTTGGGAACTGAGGAGACTTTTCAGGTTTAATTATTTCCCATTCTTGCTTCATGTACAGCTTAAGTTGTTCAACAATCCGGGGGTCTCCATTGTGGTATTTTAGGCTTCATAATGCGCCACACATTTTCAATGGGAGACAGGTCTGGACTACAGGCAGGCCAGTTTAGTACCCGCACTCTTTTACTATGAAGCCACATTGATGTAACACGTGGTTTGGCATTTTCTTGCTGAAATAAGCAGGGGCGTCCATGGTAACGTTGCTTGGATGGCAACATATGTTGCTCCAAAACCTGTATGTACCTTTCAGCATTATTGGTGCCTTCACAGATGTGTAAATTACCCATGTCTTGGGCACTAATACACCCCCATACCATCACAGATGCTGGCTTTTCCACTTCGCGCCTATAACAATCCGGATGGTTCTTTTTCTCTTTGGTCCGGAGGACACGACGTCCACAGTTTCCAAAAACAATTTGAAATGTGGACTCGTCAGACCACAGAACAGTTTTCCACTTTGTATCAGTCCATCTTAGATGAGCCCAGGCCCAGCGAAGCTGACAGAGTTTCTGGGTGTTGTTGATAAACTGTTTTCGCCTTGCATAGGA
Source organism: Nerophis lumbriciformis (assembly GCF_033978685.3). Classification (NCBI taxonomy): domain Eukaryota; kingdom Metazoa; phylum Chordata; class Actinopteri; order Syngnathiformes; family Syngnathidae; genus Nerophis; species Nerophis lumbriciformis. The sequence goes on from NC_084569.2 coordinate 15,898,661, forward strand.
GAGTTTTAACTTGCACTTACAGATGTAGCGACCAACTGTAGTTACTGACAGTGGGTTTCTGAAGTGTTCCTGAGCCCATGTGGTGATATCCTTTACACACTGATGTCGCTTGTTGATGCAGTACAGCCTGAGGGATCGAAGGTCACGGGTTTAGCTGCTTACGTGCAGTGATTTCTCCAGATTTTCTGAACCCTTTGATGATATTACGGACCGTAGATGGTGAAATCCCTAAATTCCTTGCAATAGCTGGTTGAGAAATGTTTTTCTTAAACTGTTCAACAATTTGCTCACACATTTGTTGACAAAGTGGTGACCCTCGCCCCATCGTTGCTTGTGAATGACTGAGCATTTCATGGAATCTACTTTTATACCCAATCATGGCACCCACCTGGTCCCAATTTGCCTGTTCACCTGTGGGATGTTCCAAATAAGTGTTTGATGAGCATTCCTCAACTTTATCAGTATTTATTGCCACCTTTCCCAACTTCTTTGTCACGTGTTGCTGTCATCAAATTCTAAAGTTAATGATTATTTGCAATGTTTATCAGTTTGAACATCAAATATGTTGTCTTTGTAGCATATTCAACTGAATATGGGTTGAAAATGATTTGCAAATCATTGTATTCCATTTATATTTACATCTAACACAATTTCCCAACACATATGGAAACGGGGTTTATACAACTATTCTTCTCAACAAAAGAGGAGAAGTATAACCTTTAGAGAAAAATTTAATTTAAAACATTTGTACGCACGCACAACACTTAAGCCCTTCAGTATATAATTCCATAATTAAGTTATGGAATGGATTAAGCAAAGCAATCAAATAATGTACTAATATGATCCACTTCCAGAAACTCTTCAAACTTAAAGTGTTTACAAAGTACAAAGAAGAAGAACCATGATAAATAATTCTGAATTTGTGCACGTTCCAAATAAACCCAAACTCAACTCAACTCAAAAATGTTGAAATGTCACTCAAAAATGGAACAACAATAAAGGGTTTTGATGGCGATAACTTAAGCAGATCATCTTTATTTCGGTTCCGGTTCACCGTGCGTGACTGCTCGCTGACTGCTCGCTGTTTCGAAAAAGCTAAGTATCGTTCTATTTGTGTGCTTTTAAATTGTTCTGCAGCTTTCTTTATTACTTTCTCAACATATTTAGTAGTACTATTTAACTTGCAAATCACCCGATCTCTGTCTCTCCACCCCTCCCGCAGCTCTAGCTAGCAGCTAGCTGCTAAGCTAACGAAGCTAGCGCGGAGAAAGGCGTCGCCGGGCGCCGGTCAGAAGGAGTCTACTCCTGCACACCGTGACCAGGACTTCTCGGAAGACAGCAGAAACTTCACTCGGTGACAGAAAACACCGTGAGTATGGCTTCCTGCGCGTCTTGCACCTTACTCACGGAGAGGCTGGCTCTGCTAGAGGGCCGTGTCCGCCAGTTAGAGCAGAGTAATCTCGTAACTTTAGATGTTGCGGACACATCTGCTAGCGTTAGCTGTAGCGAGCTAACTAGCCCAGCCTGTAGTAGTCCTAAGCGGCCTACAAGCTACGGTGTACCGGTTGAGACGCATAATAGATTTAGCTCTTTAGCTAGTCCTACACCCCAGTCTACCGGGCACCACACCTTAGTCATAGGGGACTCCATCACCCGAAACATAAAGCTTAGCAAACCAGCCACAATTAAGTGCATCCCGGGGGCCCGAGCACCTGACATTGAGGCTAATCTTAGGGAGCTAACTCGCAACAGGCCTAGTAAACACGTACGACAGGCTAATCGCACCACTAGTTATACGAATACAGTTGTACACGTTGGCTCCAATGACACTAGAATGAGACAGTCAGAGATTACAAAGAGAAACATAGCCAGGACTTGTGATCTCGCTAGAAAGATGTCCAGGCATCGAGTAATTGTCTCTGGCCCCCTGCCTGCGAGAGGCAATGATGAGAGATATAGCAGATTAGTCTCGCTTAACAAGTGGCTGGCTAGCTTCTGTAGACAACAGGGACTAACGTTTATTGATAATTGGCCCTCTTTCTGGGGCAAACCAGGCTTGCTGATGAGGGACGGCCTTCACCCTAACCAGGAAGGCACCATCATCCTGTCTAAGAATATAGACTACTGTTTAAGTCACATTTGACTAACTACACTAGAGCAAGCCCGGTCACAGGCAATTACAGAGCCTGCTAGTCCGGGTGAGGAGTCAGTTAAGCTAGAACTAGCCAGCACCAGGCTGGATAATTCCTGTACGCATAGCAATTTTCTTAGAATAACACACAACTCACATAATGTGTTTTCTGTTGTGAATGTGTCCGGGGTAGATATGCATTCTACTGAGGTGGCAAATCATGATGCGTTCAGTCGATCGCAGCATCAAGTAAACAATCTGAAAATTCCCGTCGTATCAATTCCTAGATATGGTCGAAACTATTTAAAGTGCACTACGTATAATAAACGCAACATTATTAATATTTCTACTACGGATAATTTAAACAAAAACTCGTCAAAACAGCCCAATACTTATAATATGGGCTTTTTAAACATAAGATCATTGTCTCCCAAAACGTTATTAGTTAATGAGGTCATTAGGGACAACAATCTTAACGTCATTGGTCTTAGCGAAACCTGGCTCAAACCAGACGAATTTTTTGCGCTAAATGAGGCATCTCCTCCTAACTATACGAATGCGCATATTGCCCGTCCCCTTAAAAGGGGTGGGGGGGTCGCACTAATATACAATGAAAACTTTAACCTTACCCCTAACCTAAATAATAAATACAAATCGTTTGAGGTGCTTACTATGAGGTCTGTCACACCGCTGCCTCTCGATATGGCTGTTATCTACCGCCCCCCAGGGCCCTACTCGGACTTTATTAATGAATTCTCAGAGTTCGTTGCTGATCTAGTGACGCACGCAGACAATATAATCATAATGGGGGACTTTAATATCCATATGAATAACCCATCGGACCCTCAGTGCGTGGCGCTCCAGACTATAATTGATAGCTGTGGTCTTACACAAATAATAAATGAACCTACGCATCGCAACGGCAATACGATAGATCTAGTGCTGGTCAGGGGTGTCACCACCTCCAAAGTTATGGTACTCCCGTATACTAAAGTAATGTCCGATCATTACCTTATAAAATTCGAAGTTCTGACTCATTGTCAACAAACTAATAATAATAATAACTGCTATAGCAGCCGCAACATTAATGCCGCCACAACGATGACTCTTGCTGACCTACTGCCTTCGGTAATGGCACCATTCCCAAATTATGTCGGCTCTATTGATAACCTCACTAACAACTTTGACAATGCCCTGCGCAAAACCATTGATAGTATAGCACAGCTAAAACAAAAAAGGGCCCCTAAAAGGCGCACCTCATGGTTTACAGAGGAAACCAGAGCTCATAAATTATCATGTAGAAAGTTGGAACGCAAATGGCGCGCGACCAAGCTTGAGGTTTTCCATCAAGCATGGAGTGATAGTTTAATATCGTATAAACGCATGCTTACCTTAGCTAAAGCTAAATATTACTCAAATCTCATCCGCCTCAACAAAAACGACCCTAAATTTTTGTTTAGTACAGTAGCATCGCTAACCCAACAAGGGACTCCTCCCAATAGCTCCACCCACTCGGCAGATGACTTTATGAATTTCTTTAATAAGAAAATTGAACTCATTAGAAAGGAGATTAAAGACAACGCATCCCAGCTACAACTGGGTTCTATGAACACAGATACAACTGTATCTACGACGGATACTGCAATACAAAATAGTCTCTCTCTTTTTGATGAAATAACATTAGAGGAACTATTACAGCGTGTAAGTGGGATAAAACAAACAACATGTTTACTTGACCCACTTCCTGGGAAACTTATCAAGGAGCTTTTTGTATTATTAGGTCCATCAGTGCTAAATATTATAAACTTATCACTTTCCTCTGGCACTGTTCCCCTAGCATTCAAGAAAGCGGTTATTCATCCTCTGCTCAAAAGACCTAACCTTGATCCTGACCTCATGGTAAACTACCGACCGGTGTCCCACCTTCCCTTTATTTCGAAAATCCTCGAAAAAATTGTCGCACAGCAGCTAAATGAACACTTAGTGTCTAACAATCTCTGTGAACCTTTTCAATCCGGTTTCAGGGCAAATCACTCTACGGAGACAGCCCTCGCAAAAATGACTAATGATCTACTGCTAACGATGGATTCTGATGCGTCATCTATGTTGCTGCTTCTTGATCTTAGCGCTGCTTTCGATACCGTCGATCATAATATTTTATTAGAGCGTATCAAAACACGTATTGGTATGTCAGACTTAGCTTTGTCGTGGTTTAACTCTTATCTTACTGACAGGATGCAATGCGTCTCCCATAATAATGTGACCTCGGACTATGTTAAGGTAACGTGCGGAGTTCCTCAGGGTTCGGTTCTTGGCCCTGCAGTCTTTAGTATTTACATGCTGCCGCTAGGCGACATCATACGCAAATACGGTGTTAGCTTTCATTGTTATGCTGATGACACCCAACTCTACATGCCCCTAAAGCTGACCAACACGCCGGATTGTAGTCAGCTGGAGGCGTGTCTTAATGAAATTAAACAATGGATGTCCGCTAACTTCTTGCAACTCAACGCCAAGAAAACGGAAAAAGCTGATTATCGGTCCTGCTAAACACCGACATTTATTTAATAATACCACCTTAACATTTGACAACCAAACAATTACACAAGGCGAATCAGTAAAGAATCTGGGTATTATCTTCGACCCAACTCTCTCGTTTGAATCACACATTAAGAGTGTTACTAAAACGGCCTTCTTTCATCTCCGTAATATCGCTAAAATTCGTTCTATTTTATCCACTAGCGACGCTGAGATCATTATTCATGCGTTCGTTTCGTCTCGTCTCGACTACTGTAACGTATTATTTTCGGGTCTCCCTATGTCTAGCATTAAAAAATTACAGTTGGTACAAAATGCGGCTGCTAGACTTTTGACAAGAACAAGAAAGTTTGATCATATTACGCCTATACTGGCTCACCTGCACTGGCTTCCTGTGCACTTAAGATGTGACTTTAAGGTTTTACTACTTACGTATAAAATACTACACGGTCTAGCTCCGTCCTATCTTGTCGATTGCATTGTACCATATGTCCCGGCAAGAAATCTGCGTTCAAAGAACTCCGGCTTATTAGTGATTCCCAGAGCCCAAAAAAAGTCTGCGGGCTATAGAGCGTTTTCTATTCGGGCTCCAGTACTATGGAATGCCCTCCCGGTAACAATTAGAGATGCTACCTCAGTAGAAGCATTTAAGTCCCATCTTAAAACTCATTTGTATACTCTAGCCTTTAAATAGCCCCCCTGTTGGACCAGTTGATCTGTCGTTTCTTTTCTTTTCTCCTCTGCTCCCCTTTTCCTTGAGGGGGGGGGGGGCACAGGTCCGGTGGCCATGGATGAAGTGCTGGCTGTCCAGAGTCGGGACCCGGGGTGGACCGCTCGCCTGTGCATCGGCTGGGAACATCTCTGCGCTGCTGACCCGTCTCCGCTCGGGATGGTGTCCTGCTGGCCCCACTATGGACTGGACTCTTACTATTATGTTGGATCCACTATGGACTGGACTCTCACAATATTATGTCAGACCCACTCGACATCCATTGCTTTCGGTCTCCCCTAGAGGGGGGGGGTTACCCACATATGCGGTCTTCTCCAAGGTTTCTCATAGTCATTCACATCGACGTCCCACTGGGGTGAGTTTTTCCTTGCCCGTATGTGGGCTTTGTACCGAGGATGTCGTTGTGGCTTGTGCAGCCCTTTGAGACACTTGTGATTTAGGGCTATATAAATAAAGATTGATTGATTGATTGATTATTTCTATATTTTTTTTTATGGGAAAAACATATTTCGACTTTGATGCATCTGAGATTTGCCTCCTTAAGCTGATGTTCCTTGTCATACGTGTGTCACAGTCTTTGTGTGTGCCTTTGTTTTTTGGGCGTAGGCATGGCACCAGCTCTCAGCCTGGCACGACTGATCCCAGCTCCCTAATCAACTCACCTGCCTGTCATCAACTCATCACCTGCTCGCCAGATTGTTCACAGTTCTACACGTGGTAACGCTTCTGGACAGTTTTTTTTCTAGAATTCTAGTATTTTTTGATGATCTTGCTGATTTTTGTGTTTTTTGCTCCTCGACTTACCCCGGTTTTCCAATAATAACCCCTTGGACTTTGAATTCTGCCTGTCATTTCTGCATTTGGGTCCACCCGTTATACCAATCGTGAAAACATGCCCAGTTGTAAATATTGATTTGTAATGCGACCTCTGACCCCCCTTAATACAGAGCCAATCACAGCTCCTAGATCGTAGAGCTCCGAGAGCCGCATGCTCTTTAGCGCCGCCCTAGTAGCTCCCTGGACCTCTTTCGGAGATGTGTGAAAATGGAAAAAGATGAAGAGAAAAATATATTTCTTGTTGATATATTTTCTGTAGGAGAACAAACATGACACAAACCTTCCTAATTGTTAGAAATCCCACTGTTTTTGTTATACATGCTTCATTTGGCAAGCACCGTTTTGTCCTACTAATTTCAGCGATCCTTGAACTCATCGTAGTTTGTTTACATGTACAACTTTCTCCAATGCTGCCACAGAAAGACGTGTTTTATGTCACTCCTTCTTTGTCTCATTTTGTCCACCAAACTTTGTATGCTGTGCATGAATGCACAAAGTTGGGCTTTGTTGATTATATTGATTTGCTGGAGCGCTTATCAGGCATATTTGGTAAATCCTGACTGTGAGCTAATTGATGCTAACATGCTATTTAGGCTAGCTGTATGTACATATTGCATCATTATGCCTCGTTTGTAGGTATATTTGAGCTCATTTAATATCCTTTACTTTTATCCACTTTGTAAATAATTTAGTTGTCCATGTCTCATGACACATTATCTGTATGTAATATTGGCTGCATTTCTCATTGTTGTGTGTGTGCCGTGTTGTTCCAGACCACAGCAAACATTACCTAGTTTGCTAAAGATTGTAATAAACTTATTAAAAGAAGACAGCCTGCCGTTTCCTTTTACTTGGACACACACATCTATACCTTTGGCCATTAAAAGCCAGTAATTTTCAGGAGCTATCTCACCTTCTGAGTAGCCTCTGATTTACTAATGTTTTAAAAATGTGTAGAATAAATACTACATTTCAACATTTCTGTCAACGAAGATTTGCTTCAGCCTGGGACACATAGTCATTTTGCTAGTAGGCTATTATAGCTAATATAGACACTTACGTCATGTGTTGCCTTCATTAAAACTAGGGATGTCCGATAATACTGGACTGTCGATATTATCAGCTGATAAATGTTTTAAAATGTAATTTCGGAAATTATCAGTATCGGTTTCAAAAAGTAAAATGTATGACTTTTTAAAACGCCGCTGTGTACACGGAAATAGGGAGAAGTACAGAGCGCCAATAAATCTTAAAGGCACGGCCCAGTCACATAATATCTACGGCTTTCACACACACAAGTGAATGCAATACTTGGTCAACAGCCATACAGGTCACACTGAGGGTGGCCGTATAAACAACTTTAACACTGTTACAAATATGCGCCACACTGTGAACCCACACCAAACAAGAATGACAAACACATTTCAGGAGAACATCCTTACCGTAACACAACATAAACACAACAGAACAAATACCCAGAACCCCTTGCAGCACTAACTCTTCCGGGACGCTACAATATACACACCCCGCCCACCTCAACCTCCTCATGCTCTCTCAGGGAGAGCATGTCCCAAATTCCAAGCTGCTGCTTTGAGGCATGTTAAAAAAAAAGAATGCACTTTGTGACTTCAATAATAAATATGGCAGTGCCATGTTGGCATTTTTTTTTCCATAACTTGAGTCGATTTATTTTGGAAAACCTTGTTACATTGTTTAATGCATCCAGCGGGGCATCACAACAAAATTAGGCATAATAATGTGTTAATTCCACGACTGTATATATCGGTATCGGTTGATATCGGAATCGGTAATTAAGAGTTGGACAATATCGGAGTATCGGCAAAAAAGCCATTATCGGACATCTCTAATTATAACACTTATATAAGACTTTTAAAGTAATTTTGATAGTAGGCTATTATAGCTAATATAGACACTTATGTCATGTGTTGCCTTCATTGTAACACTTATATTAGACTTTTAAAGTAATTTTGATAGTAGGCTATTATAGCTAATATAGACACTTACGTCATGTGTTGCCTTCATTATAACACTTATATAAGACTTTTAAAGTCATTTTGATAGTAGGCTATTATAGCTAATATAGACATTTTTGAGACAGCATGATGGCCAGCTATTAAGTCGTCTGTTTCATCGCAAAATTCCACAGTATTCTGGACATCTGTGTTGGTGAATCTTTTGGAATTTGTTCAATGAACAATGGAGACAGCAACAAAGAAAGCTGTAGGTGGGAAGCGGTGTATTGCGGCCGACTTTAGCAACACAAACACGGCCGGTGTTTTATTGTTTACATTCCTGAAAGATGACAGTCAAGCTTTACCATTGGCCTGTGGAGAACTGGGACAACAGAGACTCTTACCAGGAAGACTTTGAGTTGGATACGCACACACGGTACCGTGAGTACGCTTCCAAACATTTGATCGCTTGCCTGTACGTGCGTGCCGCTATGTGCATGTCACGTAAATAATTCAATGTATACACCCTGATGATTATCTTGTGTGATGACTGTATTATGATGATAGTATATATGATAGTATATATCTGTATCATGAATCAATTTAAGTGGACCCCGACTTAAACAAGTTGAAAAACTTATTCGGGTGTTACCATTTAGTGGTCAATTGTACGGAATATGTACTTCACTGTGCAACCTACTAATAAAAGTCTCAAAAAGTCTCACGTACGTGACCTTGGGGACTTTGGGGAAATATATGTGCTGTATGAACTTTGGGGAGGTGAACGGTACTTTGGGCTGTGGGATTGAGTGTGTTGTGCAGGTGTTTGAGTTGTATTGGCGGGTTATATGGACGGGAGGGGGGGGGGGGGGGGGGGGGGGTGTTTGTTATGAGGGATTAATTTGTGGCATATTAAATATAAGCCTGGTTGTGTTGTGGCTAATAGAGTATATATATGTCTTGTGTTTATTTACTGTTTTAGCCATTCCCAGCTGAATATCAGGTCCCACCCGCCTCTCACAGCATCTTCCCTATCTGAATCGCTCCCACTGCCCTCTAGTCCTTCACTCTCACTTTCCTCATCCACGAATCTTTCATCGTCGCTCAAATTAATGGGGAAATCGTCGCTTTCTCGGTCCGAATCGCTCTCGCTGCTGGTGGCCATGATTGTAAACAATGTGCAGATTTGAGGAGCTCCACAACCTGTGACGTCACGCGCATATCGTCTGCTACTTCCGGTACAGGCAAGGCTTTTTTATCAGCGACCAAAATTTGCGAACTTTATCGTCGATGTTCTCTACTAAATCCTTTCAGCAAAAATATGGCAATATCGCAAAATAATCAAGTATGACACATAGAATGGACCTGCTATCCCCGTTTAAATAAGAAAATCGCATTTCAGTAGGCCTTTACATCATGTGTTGCCTTCATTCTAACACTTATATACGGCTTTTAATTTTTTTGCGGCTGCAGACAGATTTGTTTTTTGTATTTTTGGTCCAATATGGCTCTTCCAACATTCTGGGTTGCCGACCCCTGTGTTATACCAATGGTGACAACATGCCCAGTTGTAAATATTGATTTGTCATGCGACCTCTGACCCCCTTAATACCGAGCCAATCACAGCTCCTAGACAAACGTGCAATTCATCACAAAGCTTGCACCCCCCTGTGGTGTGTTTCGTGTTGTGGTCAATCAATCGACATTGATAACTTGCTCGGGGGCCCAATGAGCCGGACATATGCTGCACGGACCTCAACCAGGCCTCAAAAGTCGACCAGAGATGATGAAGAGAAGTCTTATTTATACGTGATTATTTTTGTTGTGTGCTCCAGGTTATGTGAATTATTACCCCGTTTATATACATCCCAACTATAATAGTGACTCACAAGCCACCCCCGACGCAATGAGTCACCTTTTTAATGTCACCTCTGACTTGTGCATGTTAAACTTCGCGCCCACAGTCACTCGCTATTAGCTTTCCTCCGACCCCTCCTGGCTCATGCCCACAAATTATGGCGGCTGACATTTAATGTCGCTAAGCTGCCGAGAGCGCCGCACGCACATTCTCAAGTGCTACTGTTAGCCGGGAGCTGGAGGGCTTCATCTCCAGGCAACAAGTGGACGTTAGTCATCGTTGCCGGATGACTGCAACTCGAGGCAGAAAATATTTGCATTTGTTTAGACACTTGAAAACACTGAATTATATTGTGCAATTTTGTTCAGGAGGAGACAAAAGCTGCAAAGAGTCAACAAAATGATAGTTATGCTTTCATGTTTGTCATAACTGACTGTGTCTGATATGAAGGGAACACCGTTTTTGTACACTTTGGGCCTGGTCTATTAAAGGTTTGTGTGTATTAAAACAGGTGCAAACTTGAATACACACGTACAACTGATCTACTAAGGACTAGAGCGGGGGTGTTCAACATTTTTGACTTGGGGCCCACGTTAGGCTAAAGTAACAGTAACAATATATACATAAATATACACACATATATAGCCTATACATACATTTATGTAGTCGAGGTTTCTGTGGTTTATCCGTTACACAGTGCTTAATACCAGGGTACAGCAGAATATATGTTAGGTCAGGAAAAAACACAGAGGCTATTTTATCCCTACAAGCCTGTTTCTCAGGCTTCTCTGCTCTTCAGGGGATTTTTCCGTCAGAAATCATTATTATATATACCTGTATACGCATAAATATATGTTTCTCTGCTCTTCAGGGATTTTTCCCCCAGAAATCATTATTATATATTCCTGTATACACATAAATATACGTTTCTCTGCTCTTCAGGGGATTTTCCCCCCATGAAAATCATTATTATATATACACATAAATATACGTTAGGTCAGGAAAAAACACAGAGGCTATTTCATCCCGACAAGCCTGTTTCGCAGGTTTCTCTGCTCTTCAGGGGATTTCTCCCCCAGAAATCATTATTATATATACCTGTATACACATACATATACGTTTCTCTGTTCTTCAGGTGATTTTTCTCCCAGAAATCATTATTATATATATACACATAAATATACGTTAGGTCAGGAAAAAAACACAGAGGCTATTTCATCCCTACAAGCTTGTTTTGCAGGTTTCTCTGCTCTTAAGGGGATTTTCCCCCCAGAAATCATTATTATATATATACACATAAATATACGTTTCTCTGCTCTTCAGGGGATTTTTCCCAAGGAAATCACTATTATATATATACACATAAATATACGTTAGGTCAGGAAAAAACACAGAGGCTATTTCATCCCTACAAGCCTGTTTTGCAGGTTTCTCCGCTCTTCAGGGGATTTGTTCCCCCAGAAATCATTATTATATATATATACACATAAATATACGTTTCTCTACTCTTCAGGGGATTTTACCCCCAGAAATTATTATTATATATATATATACACATACATATACGTTAGGTCAGGAAAAAACACAGAGGCTATTTCATCCCTACAAGCCTGTTTTGCAGGTTTCTCTGCTCTTCAGGGGATTTCCCCCCCAGAAATCATTATTATATATATATATATATATATATACACACATAAACATACGTTTCTCTGCTCTTCAGGGGATTTTACCCCCAGAAATTATTATTATATATATACACATAAATATACGTTAGGTCAGGAAAAAACTCATATGCTATTTCATCCCTACAAGCCTGTTTCGCAGGTTTTTCTTCTCTTCAGGGGATTTTTCCCCCAGAAATCATTACTATATATTCCTGTATACAAATAAATAAATGTTTCTCTGTTCTTCAGGGGATTTTCCCCCCAGAAATCCCCTTTAAGCCTGGTTTGTAGGGCAGAAAATGACCAGTTTTGCGAGATAAGTTTTTTACAAATGTTTTTGGTGTGGTTATGGTGGAATATAAACAGTTTTGCTCAATAAAGTGATTCCTGTCCTCCTTAAAGCGTCTTGACAGACGTTACAATAGTTGAACAGTGTTGACGATCATTGTTATTTGTTGTGGACGCTTGTTGTCACGAACAGTTAGTCTGAAAAATCTGACAGAATACATTATGTGTTTATTTTGTTTGTTGCCATAGTAGCAATATTTTTGTGCGGGTGGAAATCGATAGAAATTCGTGAGAATGGTGGCCCCGGGAGATTTTCGGAAGGGTCACTGAAATTCGGGACTCCCCTAGGAAAATCGGGAGGGTTGGCAAGTCTGTCTGCAAAACACCTATTAATTCTATAGTTTTCCCTGTCTCGGTTAGGCCGATCGTATAAGCACTGCTCCGTCAGCATAATGTTTAAAGTGTCTATTAAGGTGCCATGAAGTGAGATTTACACCAAGTACATGCACAACTACAATATCTGACATCTGTTACAATCTCTGCAAATAATCTTTCTTAAAAAAAAAAAAAAAAAACATTTGGGATAGTAACAAAAACTGAACTTATTCATATTTGTAACAACAATATTGTTCTGAACCACATGTGATGATCACTAAACTATTTTAGCAATCTCGAGAGAGTTATATATACAGATTGCAGTGACTGTGCAATTCCCTGTCCAATTAACAGCTGACACGAGCAGCAAGACTTTATTGTGACTATTACATCAGCACTAAATTAATCCACCAGAAATTGAAGTGATTATTGGTACAGAACAAACTTGTACATTCATTAGTATCTTTGTTCAGGAAGGTTTCTCTCACCAAATCTCCCCAGACTCTATATACAAATTTACTTATATATATTTGTTTACAATATTTATAATAATGCTACCAGACATGCTTCTGCAAATACATTTATTTTATCTAAGGTAGCAACACTCACATTAAAGGCCTACTGAAATGTGATTTTCTCATTTAAACGGGGATAGCAGGTCCATTCTATGTGTCATACTTGATCATTTCGTGATATTGCCATATTTTTGCTGAAAGGATTTAGTAGAGAACATCAACGATAAAGTTCGCAACTTTTGGTCGCTGATAAAAAAAGCCTTGCCTGTACCGGAAGTAGCAGACGAGTAGCGTGACGTCACAGGTTGTGGAGCTCCTCACATCCGCACATTGTTTACAATCATGGCCACCAGCAGCGAGAGCGATTCGGACCGAGAAAGCGACAATTTCCCTATTAATTTGAGCGAGGATGAAAGATTTGTGGATGCGGAAAGTGAGAGTGAAGGACTAGAGGGCAGTGGGAGCGATTCAGATAGGGAAGATGCTGTGAGAGGCGGGTGGGACCTGATATTCAGCTGGGAATGACTAAAACAGTAAATAAACACAAGACATATATATATATATACTCTATTAGCCACAACACAACCAGGCTTATATTTAATATGCCACAAATTAATCCCGCATAACAAACACCTCCCCCCTCCTGTCCATATAACCCGCCAATACAACTCAAACACCTGCACAATACACCCAATCCCACAGCCCAAAGTACCGTTCACCTCCCCAAAGTTCATACAGCACATATATTTCCCCAAAGTCCCCAAAGTTACGTACGTGACATGCACATAGCGGCACGCACGTACGGGCAAGCAATCAAATGTTTGGAAGCGTACTCACGGTACCGTGTATGCGTATCCAACTCAAAGTCCTCCTGGTAAGAGTCTCTGTTGTCCCAGTTCTCCACAGGCCAATGATAAAGCTTGACTGTCATCTTTCGGGAATGTAAACAATGAAACACCGGCCGTGTTTGTGTTGCTGAAGTCGGCCGCAATACACCGCTTCCCACCTACAGCTTTCTTCTTTGCTGTCTCCGTTGTTCATTGAACAAATTGCAAACGATTCACCAACACAGATGTCCAGAATACTGTGGAATTTTGCGATGAAAACAGACGACTTAATAGCTGGCCACCATGCTGTCCCAAAATGTCCTCTACAATCCGCGACGTCACGCGCTGACGTCATCATACCGAGACGTTTTCAGCAGGATATGTCGCGCGAAATTTAAAATTGCACTTTAGTAAGCTAACCCGGCCGTATTGGCATTTGTTGCAATGTTAAGATTTCATCATTGATATATAAACTATCAGACTGCGTGGTCGGTAGTAGTGGGTTTCAGTAGGCCTTTAAAACCAAGTATTTATTTAAAGGGGCATTTATGAATGGAATATCCTTCTCAAACAATCCCTTCAGATTCAAAATATTATTACAAAATCTTGCATTCTTTAATATACAGTAGACACCCTATTTATATATCCTGTTTCAAAACTGTGTTTGAAATAAACTGGTCCTGTTATTGTGCGATATCAAGGTATTCGAAAAAGTATAGCACCGCCAATTGCACGAGTGTGTGTTCTAATCATGGCTGACTTGGGAACAAACAACAAAGACGACTATTTTTGGACAAATGAGGATTCACAACCTTATATTTTTGAAGCTGAATATATACTGCTGCTTGTAGAAGCCAGCACGAAGGAAGAGTGAGACGTTAAAGCAGACAAAAGCCGGGAGAGTGAGGTGAAAGAGATTTTGACGCTATAAATATGGAACTTGGAGACAAGCAATTTCAACATAAATGGAGTGCTTAACCAAAATCAGCAGGAAACGTCCCCGCCCAGGTTGACTAAACAACCAACTGTTCATCGAGTGAGTCACTTTATTATCGATCATGATACACGCAGCACGTCATGCGTGTTGTTATAACTACATTGTATATACATTGTCTGGCTAGCTCAGCTGTGTACAAACAAAACATGAAATGTGGGCTAATACTTTACAGATACCGGAATATGGTTGTTCATGTTTTTCAGACAGTACAGATTGGTGTTGTATCGCCAGCGTTGTGCTTTACAAACTCAAACGCGTTTCGTGCTGACGTAGAAGCTAGCTTATCTCTTGCCGTAGTTAGCTTGTATGGCTAATACCATAGCACGATAGAAAAATATTTCCCCAGTGTTCACTCTCACAATAACAATGTCGCTACTGTTTGGTTATTATACAGGTTACGGAACGTAAATGAAGTCTTGCTAATTGCTAGCTAGGAACTAGCACCGCTAATTGCTGTCTGGAAGCTGGCACTGCTAATCGCTAGCTGGCAACTCGAGTGCTAATTGCTAGTGATCTTAATTGCAAGGTACAGTGAGTGGGGTGACCATGCCAATGCAGTTTATAGACTATAGTGTGTTGGATAAATGTTAATGTTTAATTAAAGACATTTATATTTGTGGAAAAATATTTAAAAAAAAAAAAAAAAAATGGCGAACCAACCAAAAAAAACGGTGAACCTCCTGTTGAAGACCTCTGAACTTGAACTGAACTAAAATGCTGTGCTGCTTCACAAAGCAAAAAAATGACAGAGAAATACTCAAAATACTAATAATTAGGCCATACTTGCCAATCCTCCCGGATTTTCCGGGAGACTCCCGAAATTCAGCGCCTCTCCCGAAAACCTCCCGGGACAAATTTTCACCCGAAAATCTCCCGAAATTCAGGCGGACTCAGGTCCATGAGGTCCTGAGTCCGCTAACCCACAATATAAACAGCATACCTGCCCAATCACGTTATAACTGTAGAATGATGGAGGGCGAGTTCTTGGTTTCTTATGTGGGTTTATTGTTAGGCAGTTTCATTAACGTCCTCCCAGCGCGGCAACAACACACAACAACAGCAATCACGTTTTTGTATACCGTAAAGCAGTTCGTCTGCCGTAAACAGCAATATTGTGACACTCTTAAACAGGACAATACTGCCATCTAGTGCATTTGATGAAAGCACTTTTGTGCGTGCCACACATCAATGCATCATCAGAGAGGGTGTTCAGCATGGTTCGAAAAATAGTCACAGAAAATAGAACAAGGATGGACAATTCAACCCTTAACTCAACAATGAGTAGATGAGTGTTATGTGTGTGTATATGTGTAAATAAATGAACACTGAAATTCAATAATTATTTTATATATATATAATGAAATAAATATATATACGTATATATATATATATATATATATATATATATATATATATATATATATATATATATATATATATATATATATATACATACATACATATATAGCTAGAATTCACTGAACGTCAAGTATTTCATATATATATATATATATATATATATATATATATATATATATGAAATACTTGACATGGTGAATTCTAAATGTAAATATACTCCTCCTCTTTTAGCCACGCCCCCAACAACGCCGTCCCACCCAACCACGCCCACCCCCTCCCCCCACCTCCCGAAATTGGAGGTCTTAAGGTTGGCAAGTATGAATTAGGCTCAAAGCAGAAACATATCAAAAATATGCAGTTTTTTTTTATACTGTAAATAACTCCTTTTTAAACTTGTATGAAAAGCAAGACGTGCATTATTCCTTCAACACTGAGCAATTGACAGTGTTGAAGTTTCTCTTTTTGCTTTTTGCAACACTCTACAAATAAAGGACCTGCCTCAAAAGGGTGCAAATGGAAAAAGAAAAATATTGAAAAGTTGGGAGAAAAAAAACATGAAGCAAGCAGACTCAAATTCAAAGGCGCAAGATGACTTTAGAGGTATTTGACGTCTCCTCTTAATAAAACCTCCAGTGCGTAACCGCTTATGGGCGCATGTGACACAATGGACTCTCCGCCATCAATACATGACCCCGGCATATTGACATTCCACGCTTTGACGAGTCAAAAGTCATCTGCACTAAATGATACACTGTGATTGAATATGTCAAAGCGCGGAGATGAATAGAGAATAAGAAAGAAGCAAACAGCCTCAGGTTATATAACAGTCTTCAGTGGAGCATGAGAGAAGCCCTGAGTGCAAACATTTACAGCATACGGCCTATCGTTCACAACAGAATACACATGCTGATGATTGCATCAAACTATAAACATAAAGGAACCCATCAAGCAGGCAACACAATCAGCTGAGCCCTCTGGTCAGCCTCCATCACCTGCCTATCTGCGTCACCGTGGCAACCGACCACCTGGACACACTGGTGGTCTGATTGCAAGCCTGTCTGGATTATGTGTGCATGTCTGGAGACACAAAAGCAAAGCAAAAGCCTGCATATGCAACACTAGTTTCTCTGTGTGCGCCTTCTTTTTTTATGCATTACTGTACTTTTGTCACGTTTAAAATACGTTAATAAAGGAAAAAACAGATGTAAATAAACATATCTCATATTATATCCTCTTGTTTCAACTGAGTGTTCATTTCATGCGGTCAGCTTTAACTGGAGAAGCTGTGCACATACTGTAGTAGTGATGTAAAAATGATAATAATAATCCCCGCTTGCTTGTTTATGTTTTTTATTATTAATGAATTAACCATAGGCTGTTTGGACGCATCATAAAACATGGGAATTGCTATTTGTATTTCTTCCCAAAAAAAACAAAAACAGATTTGCATTTGCGTGCCCTTACATTGATTTTAAATTTTTTTTTTTTTTTCTGCCAGTATTTTTTAATAGGACAAAATGGCTGTGAATAATTTCTGGCACTGGATGCAGTAAAAAAAAAAAAAAAGTGTATTCGCCTGCTGTGGGACTCTTAATAATTTACAAAAATTACCAATACGTATAAATCATAGTGAATACAATTAAAAACAAGTTTAACCACTAATTAGTGTTAAATATTATTATCCTAGTTAAATGAATGACATTATATTATTAGTCTACATAAACCTGCATATACTGTATGTATGTATATATGTATATATATGTGTGCGTGTATCTGTATGTATATGTATGTGTGTATATATATATATATATATATATATATATATATATATCCATCCATTTTCTACCGCTTATTCCCTTTGGGGTCGCGGGGGGCGCTGGAGCCTATCTCAGCTACAATCGGGCGGGAGGCGGGGTACACCCTGGACAAGTCGCCACCTCATCGCAGGGCTATATATATATATATATATATATATATATATATATATATATATATATATATATATATATATATAAATACATTATATACATGTATATACACACACATTATATATATGTGTGTATGTATATATGTATGTATTAGTGTTGTCCCCATACCAATATTTTGGTACCGGTACCAAAATGATTTCGATACTTTTCGGTACTTTTCTAAATGAAGGGGACCACAAAAAAATTGCATTATTGGCTTAATTTTAACAAAAAATCTTAGGGTACATTAAACATATGTTTCTTATTGCAATTTAATTTTTAAATAAAATAGTGAACATACTAGACAACTTGTCTTTTAGTAGTAAGTAAGCAAACAAAGGCTCCTAATTTAGTCTGCTGACTTATGTAGTAGCATTTTGTGTCATTTATCATTCTATTATTTTGCCAACATTATGAAGGACAAGCTGTAAAAAATGATTATTAATCTACCTGATTATTAATTGATTAATTAATTATTAATCTACAATTTACTGTTAATATCTGCTTACTTTCTCTTTTAACATGTTCTATCTAGACTTTTGTTAAAATGTAATAATCACTTATTCTTCTGTTGTTTGATACTTTACATTAGTTTTGGATGATACCACAAATGGGGGTATCAATCCGATACCAAGTAGTTATCGGATCATACATTGGTCATATTCAAAGTCCTCATGTGTCCAGGGACATATTTCCTGAGTTTATAAACATGATATAAATTTAAAAAAAAAACGAAAGAAGATGTTGTGATGCCAAAAAATATTGACGAAATCATAGTAGTATCGACTAGATAACCTCCTATACTTGGTATCATTACAGTGGATGTTAGGTGTAGATCCACCAATGGCGTTTGTTTACATTTTGACGCCGGTGAGCTACGGTGTTTAGTGAAGCATGTTTAGCTTTTCTTCGTCCTGCAGGGATGATCCTTGTGAGAAACGTACTTTATTAGTCGCCATGGAGGCGAGGATTAGTGATTTAGAAGTAGCTAAAACACTGCAGATGTCTTAAAGCACCTCTTCCTGAGGGCGTTTCAGTGTTATAACGTCAACTTTATCTTTAGTTTTTAGGCCAGAATGTGTCCGTTTTCCCTTTTCTGTCTACACACTCTGTCTGTTTGTAAGTACTCTGTGATTGTGCACTGCCGAACATGCTCCTTTGCTCGTAAAACCAGCAATAAATCGAAGTGACGACGACGCGTATGAGACTGGTACTTTTCAGAGGCGGTATATTACCGAAAATAATTCATTAGTATTTCGGTACTATACTAATACCGGTACACCGTACAACACTAGTATGTATATATATATATATATATATGTATGTATGTGTATATATATATATATGTATGTATGTATATATATATATATATATATATATATGTGTGTATATATATTTACTAAATAAATAATTTGAACCTTTCATAAGGCAAGGAACCATACAGTGCATTTGGAAAACATTCACACCGCTTCACTTTTTCCACATTGTGTTATGTTACGCAAATGTATTAAAAATTAAAAGCTAAGAAATCACATGTACATAATTATTCACAGCACCTGCCATGAAGCTCAGAAGTGAGGTCAGCGGCATCCTGTATCAACTGATCTTCCCTGAGATGTTCCTACAGCTTAACTGGAGTCCAACTATGGTAAATTCAATTGGTTCGACATGATTTGGAAAGGCACACACGTGTCTTTAAACATGGTCCCATACTTGACAGTGCATGGCAGAACACAAACTAAGCATGAAGTGGAAGAAACTATCCGTAGACCACCGAGACAGGATTGTCTTGAGGTACATACTGTATCTGGGGAAGAGTACAGAAAATGTCTTGAAAGTCCCAATGAGCACAGTGGCCTCGATCATCCATAAATGAAAGACATTTGGAAGCACCAGGAGTCTTCTTAGAGCAGACTGGCTGTCTAAATTGAGCGATCGGGAAGGAATGGCCCGTGTCAGGGAGGTCACCAATAACCTGATGGTCACTCTGTCAGAGCTACAGCATTTCTCTGTGGAGAGAGGCGAACCTTCCAGAAGGACAACCATCTCTGCTGCAAACCACCAATCAGGCCATTTCTTAGTAAAAAAAAAATTGCAAAAATGCACCTGAAACACTCTCAGACCATGAAAAACAACATTCTCTAGTCTTACAAGACAAAGATTTAACTTTTCGACGTGAATGCCTTTGATTGATTGATTGAGGCTTTTATTAGTAGATTGCACAGTACAGTACATATTCCGTACAATTGACCACTAAATGGTAACACCAGAATACGTTTTTTCAACTTATTTAAGTCGGGGTCCACTGATTCATGATACAGATGTATAGCAGTGACGTGCAATGAGGTTGATGGCTGGTGAGGCACTGACTTCATCACAGTCAGATTTACAAACATATAAACCCTAAAGAGTATCTTATTCACCATTTGATTGGCAGCAGTTAACGGGTTATGTTTAAAAGCTCATACCAGCATTCTTCCCTGCTTGGCACTCAGCATCAAGGGTTGGAATTGGGGGTTAAATCACCAAAAATCATTCCCAGGCGCGGCGCCGCTGCTGCCCACTGCTCCCCTCACCTCCCAGGGAGTGAACCAGGGGATGGGTCAAATGCAGAGGACAAATTTCATTACACCTTGTGTGTGTGTGACAATCATTGGTACTTTAACTTAACTTTAACTTTACACATACAAACTGTAGCACACAAAAAAGCACATTTAATAAAAAAAAACAACGTTATTATGGTCTTACCTTTACTTAGAAATTAAGTCCATGCGCCGCAACTAAAGCCCTCACTTAAACTTTCCACGTGCAAGATTGAATCTATTTAAAAAAGTGTAACCGAGGGTTTATAAATGTTGCCTATACTGCATGAAACTACAAAATAACAAACACGGAGGCTCCAGTTTACACGAGGACCACTTTATTTACCTTCTTTCAAAAACCTCCGCAACGTGACATCACTTCCGCTCTTAGCGCCTTCAAAATAAGAGCTCAAGGCATATACTGTATAACAGCGCATAACAGGAACTTAACATCACAAAGAGGAAAGCCCATGAAAATAGGTTACAAAAGTTATTTAATAAGAAGCCAAAAAGTGCAAAAACAATAATGTTCGTGTTGGAGGAGTTGTGAATTAGGTACACCTGCAGTCTGCAGGTGTATCTAATGTTGTGTCCCTGCAGTCATTCACAACTCCTCCAACACCAACATTATTGTTTTTGCACTTTTTGGCTTATTATGAAATAATTTTTTTAAATAGATTCAATCTTGCACGTGGAAAGTTTAAGTGTGGGCTTTAGTTGATATAACAATTCTACGGCGGGGGTGCAGGAGGCAAGCCTCAGCCAGTGCGTCTTTTGCAGCCATTTTATGATCGCTCAGCACAAGAAATACTTTACACACATACAGTTGTTGACAAAATACACTGTACATTATATACCTCAGCTAACTAAACTATGGAAATGTACAATATAGTTCATATAGCAATACAGTCTCACTGCACAGCAGGCCAGCAGTTAGCCGAGTCATTGCGCAATCCATGTTGCGGCACTGAGTGACGTGCCTCAACTGGCTGCTGTTCACCGCACCGTCTCTTCTCAGTATTTGAACGGCAAATGTGAAAATTCAGCGATTTTGAATAAAAATAATCTAAAACTGGTGAAGTTAAATGGAAAATAACTTTATAATATAATCACTGGATACATATAACAATTTAATTTTTTTTTCTTCTTTTTACATTTTTTTTCTTTCCATGATGGCAGGTGAGGCCCCGCCTCACCTGCCTCTAGTGACTGCACATCACTGATATATAGTATATATATACTATCATCATAATACAGTCATCACACAAGATAATCATCAGAGTATATACATTTAATTATTTACATTATTTACAATCCGGGATGTGGGATGTGGAAAAGGGGGGTTACGTTTGGTTGATATCAACACTTCAGTCATCAACAATTGCATCATCAGAGAAATGGACATTGAAACAGTGTAGGACTGACTAGGTAGGATATGTACAGCAAGTAGTGGACATAGAGAGAGAGATCAGAAAGCATAAGAAAAAGTGTCTACATTTGATTATTTACATTTGATTATTTACAATCCGGGGAGGTGGGATGTGGAAGGGGGAGGGTGTTAGTTAAGGGTTGAAGTTGCCTGGAGGTGTTCTTTTAGCGCGGTTTTGAAGGAGGATAGAGATGCCCTTTCTTTTACACCTGTTGGGAGTGCATTCCATATTGATGTGGCATAGAAGGCGAATTAGTTAAGACCTTTGTTGGATCGGAATCTGGGTTTAACGTGGTTAGTGGAGCTCCCCCTGGGGTTGTGGTTATGGCGGTCATTTACGTTAAGGAAGTAGTTTGACATGTACTTCGGTATCAGGGAGGTGTAGCGGATTTTATAGACTAGGCTCAGTGCAAGTTGTTTTACTCTGTCCTCCACCCTGAGCCAGCCCACTTTGGAGAAGTGGGTAGGAGTGAGGTGTGATCTGTGGTGGAGGTCTAGAAGTAATCTGACTAGCTTGTTCTGGGATGTTTGGAGTCTAGATTTGAGGGATTTGGAGGTGCTAGGGTACCAGTGGCCTAGTGGTTAGAGTGTCCGCCCTGAGATCGGTAGGTTGTGAGTTCAAACCCCGGCCGAGTCATACCAAAGACTATAAAAATGGGACCCATTACCTCCCTGCTTGGCACTCAGCATCAAGGGTTGCAATTGGGGGTTAAATCACCACAAAAATGATTCCCGGGCGCGGCCACCACTGCTGCCCACTGCTCCCCTCACCTCCCAGGGGGTGATCAAGGGTGATGGGTCAAATGCAGAGAATAATTTCGCCACACCTAGTGTGTGTGTGACAATCATTGGTACTTTAACTTTAGCTTTAGAAGGTGCATGCGTAATCGAAAAAGGGTTGAATGAGAGTTCCCGCTAGAATCTTCATGGTGCTTTTGTTGACCAGAGAGGAGATTCTGTAGAGAAATCTCGTTCGATGGTTGACCTTTTTGATTACCTTGGTTGCCGATTTATCACAGGAAAGATTAGCCTCTAGAATGGAACCTAGGTAGGTGACCTCATCCTTCCTGGTGATAACAATGTCACCCACTTTTGTAGTGAAGTCACTGACTTTCTTAAGGTTGATGTGGGACCCAAATAGGATGGATTCCGTTTTACCCAAGTGTATGGATAGCTTGTTGTCAGCGAGCCAGGTGCAAATTCTACAGAATTCAGCACTGAGGATTTTCTCCACCTGTGACTTGTCCTTGTCTGATACCAGCAGGGCCGAGTCATCCGCAAACAGGCATCATGTTTGGAGGAAACCAGGTACCGATCATCACCAGGTCAATACCATCCCTACAGTGAAGCATGGCGGTGGCAGAATCATGCTGTGGGGTTGTGTTTCAGCGGTAGGAACTGAGAGACGAGTCAGGATAGTGGGAAAGATGAATGCAGCAATATACAGAGACATCTTGGAGAAAAACCAATGCTTCTCATCCAACCCCATGGAATTTTAGAGGCGCTACGAATCCAAAAAGACTTGAGGCTGTAATTGCTGTATTGAGCAAAAAGGCTGTGAATAATATGATTTTTATATTTTTATTTTTAATAAATTAGCTTTTTTTTTAAATTTTTATTTTTTTAAACCTTATCACATTGTATTGTATTGTGTGTAGAATTTTGAGGACACATTGCTTTATTCCATTTTGGAATAACACTGTAACATGACAAAATGTCGAAAAAGTGAAGCGCTGCGAATACTTTCCGGATGCCCTGCGTTTGGTCATTGGAATTTTATCTTTACCTTTGTTTGGTGTTTGTGAAGTAAAAGTTTATTATGTACACGTTTTAGAAAATGATTGTCGGTTATTGTACAAACAACGAAATGTAAATTGTTTGCTAATTGTTCTCTATATACTCAGTGGCCTAGTGGTTAGAGTGTCCGCCCTGAGATCGGTAGGTTGTGAGTTCAAACCCCGGCCGAGTCATACCAAAGACAATAAAAAAAGGGACCCATTACCTCCCTGCTTGGCACTCAGCATCAAGGGTTGGAATTGGGGGTTAAATCACCAAAATGATTCCCGGGCGCGGCCACCGCTGCTGCCCACTGCTCCCCTCACCTCCCAGGGGGTGATCAAGGGTGATGGGTCAAATGCAGAGAATAATCTCGCCACACCTAGTGTGTGTGTGACAATCATTGGTACTTTAACTTTAACTTTATAAAAGAACTGTATTTGCACTATAATGCAGTCAAATCATGTGGTTTCTCCCAGCCAATCGGCAAAGAAATGTAATGATAATCATTTAAATAAGTAAATAAAATAACGAAAAAACCCCATTAAACTCTTGTATTATAACATAATCAGATATATTATTATCAAAACAGCGTACATGTTTCGCCCGAATGCAGCTGAGATAGGGTCCAGCACCCCCCGCGACCCCAAAAAAGGGACAAGCGGTAGAAAATGGGTGAATGGATGGATGTTTTAAGAGTATTCAACTATACAAATGATTGGAGGATGCGGGAAGAACTGTGGACACTCTTGTGATTTGGATAACATCGGACCTTCTGCCCTGCAGGATGAATTTTGAACACCAGTCAAAGACAATTTAGAGTGAAAAGCACATTTTATTTTCACTCGCATACAAAACATTCTAACTTGGATTGTTTCCCTGGCTTTGAGACTCTCCCGGCGGACAGTGCGGCGAAGACACAACAAACTCCCTTCTTGTCACCTGTTGTTGTTGACTTTGGACTGACTAGCGACTGCACGACATCAAGGCCGCGGAACAGAGACACGCGGCAGGCTTACACACACACATGCATCCACAAAAAATATACGCCACACACACATACCCCACCCCCCATCCAACACCCTTGACGCGAATCCCTTAGGGGCGATGGACGGCTGGGCAGTGCCTGAAGAGCTGCAGCCAGCCACCATGGCCCCCACTCCCTCCCCTCTGTTGCAAGTATGTTTCTATGGAGGTTTTTCCCACTCCAGACTGGACCCCCTTAGGAGTCCAGTCTAGATTGTATTTCTTTACTCAACCTCCAGTGTTTACCTTTTTCCCATCTTATACAGGGCGCCTTGTGGCGACCCATCAGCGTTTCTTTTCTGTAAACCCTGTACACTGTTTGTTTGTATAATCTTGAGCAGGTTTGTGCTGAAAACAACGTTTTGTTGTACTTGTGCAATGACAATAAAGACCTACCTATATATGGAATTTCTAAATAGCTGAAAACGAGCGCAAATAAATAAACACCATCCTACAAACCCCGTTTCCATATGAGTTGGGAAATTGTGTTAGATGTAAATATAAACGGAATACAATGATTTGCAAATCCTTTTCAACCCATATTCAATTGAATGCACTACAAAGACAAGATATTTGATGTTCAAACTCATAAACTTTATTTTTTTTTTGCAAATAATAATTAACTTAGAATTTTATGGCTGCAACACGTTCCAAAGTAGTTGGGAAAGGGCATGTTCACCACTGTGTTACAAGGCTTTTCCTTTACACAACACTCAGTAAACGTTTGGGAACTGAGGAGACACATTTTTTAAGCTTCTCAGGTGGAATTATTTCCCATTCTTGCTTGATGTACAGCTTAAGTTGTTCAACAGTCCGTGGGTCTCCGTTGTGGTATTTTAGGCTTCAAAATGCGCCACACATTTTCAATGGGAGACAAGTCTGGACTACAGGCAGCCCAGTCTAGTACCTGCACTCTTTTACTATGAAGCCACGTTGATGTAACATGTGGCTTGGCATTGTCTTGCTGAAATAAGCAGGGGCGTCCATGGTAACGTTGCTTGGATGGCAACATATGTTGCTCCAAAACCTGTATGTACCTTTCAGCATTAATGGCGCCTTCACAAATGTGTAAGTTACCCATGTCTTGGGCACTAATACACCCCCATACCATCACAGATGCTGGCTTTTCAACTTTGCGCCTATAACAATCCGGATGGTTCTTTTCCTCTTTGGTCCGGAGGGCACGACGTCCACAGTTTCCAAAAACAATTTGAAATGTGGACTCGTCAGACCACTGAACACTTTTCCACTTTGTATCAGTCCATCTTAGATGAGCTCAGGTCCAGTGAAGCCGACGGCGTTTCTGGGTGTTGTTGATAAACGGTTTTCGCCTTGCATAGGAGAGTTTTAACTTGCACTTACAGATGTGGCGAACAACTGTAGTTACTGACAGTGGGTTTCTGAAGTGTTCCTGAGCCCATGTGGTGATATCCTTTACACACTGATATCACTTGTTGATGCAGTACAGCCTGAGGGATCGAAGGTCACGGGCTTAGCTGCTTACGTACAGTGATTTCTCCAGATTCTCTGAACCCTCTGATGATATTACGGACCGTAGATGGTGAAATCCCTAAATTCCTTGCAATAGCTGGTTGAGAAAGGTTTTTCTTAAACTGTTCAACAATTTGCTCACACATTTGTTGACAAAGTGGTGACCCTCGCCCCATCCTTGTTTGTGAATGACTGAGCATTTCATGGAATCTACTTTTATACCCAATCATGGCACCCACCTGTTCCCAATTTGCCTGTTCACCTGTGGGATGTTCCAAATAAGTGTTTGATGAGCATTCCTCAACTTTATCAGTATTTATTGCCACCTTTCCCAACTTCTTTGTCACGTGTTGCTGGCATCAAATTCTAAAGTTATTGATTATTTGCAAAAAAAAAAAAGTTTATCAGTTTGAAAATCAAATATGTTGTCTTTGTAGCATATTCAACTGAATATGGGTTGAGAATGATTTGCAAATCATTGTATTGCGTTTATATTTACATCTAACACAATTTCCCAACTCATATGGAAACGGGGTTTGTATTTGGAATGGGTGTTTAATCTTATCTCAGTACATATTGTAGTATTTTTTTTTCTTTTTTTCTCCCATTAAAGTCAAGATGATAAAGAGAAAGGCGATGTCATGGCATTACCTGGCATCTGATCCAATCAGATTGATTTAATGTCATTTGTTAAATAAACTCCAGCAAATATTCCTCTCCAGAACACAGTTCAAATTGCTGTGTTTAAGGTTTCATGATAGCCAGTTTAATTAAGATGA
Source organism: Nerophis lumbriciformis (assembly GCF_033978685.3). NCBI lineage: Eukaryota > Metazoa > Chordata > Actinopteri > Syngnathiformes > Syngnathidae > Nerophis > Nerophis lumbriciformis. The sequence continues at coordinate 15,925,803 of NC_084569.2, forward strand.
TTGTGTTCAATATTAACAATATTTCTGGTACCTGGTTTTTAAATTGATATTGTAAATATCTGACTTGAATATATATTTTAAATGCGCTGTTGAATGTATTTGGCGCTAACAAGGCGGTGAATAATGCACAGCACATGCTGAAGCTTTAACAAAATGAGAATCCAACAAACAAGAGCGCTCTGCTGCTTTGAAGTCAGAATCCACCCAAATCCCGAGAAAAACGTTGCCGGTCCAAAAGGGGATTAGAGTTTCTCTCAAAATAACATCTGCACTAATCTCCATGTTCCTGCGCGTCCTCAGTGGGGAGAAAGGACTCATCCCAAATAAACTCCAACAACAAGGTTTGTGTGATTCAATTATGCTAATTAGTAGAGCACAACATTTACAAGCCAGATAATTAGTGAGTCAAGCATCCTCATGAGCGAAGTTTGCTCTCCCGGAGACATTTTTTATGGAGGTTCATTTGTGTCTTGATTAAGAAAGCTTATTTTTTTTTGGACACTGAATTATTTTACAGCGAATTCTTTTGCATTTGAATTTTATGAACTACATTTTTATACATGCTGACAATTGAATGTAGAAAAATATGAACAACATACTTTTGGCAATATAGTGTACCTTTTGCAGCTATTACAGCTTCAACTCTTCTGGGAAGGCTGTCCACAAGGTTGCGGAGTGTGTTTATAGGAATTTTCCACCATTCTTCCAAAAGCGCATTGGTGAGGTCACACACTGATGTTGGTCGAGAAGGCCTGGTTCTCAGTCTCCGTTCTAATTCATCCCAAAAGGTGTTCTATCGGGTTCAAGTCAGGACTCTGTGCAGGCCAGTCAAGTTGATCCACACCAGACTCTGTCATCCATGTCTTTATGGACCTTGCTTTGTGCACTGGTGCATAGTCATGTTGGAAGAGGAACGGGCGCGCTCCAAACTGTTCCCACAAGCTTGGGAGCATGGAATTGTCCAAAATGTTTTGGTATCCTGGAGAAAGTTCCTTTCACATAAATGTTTGTCGAAACAGTCTCCATGCCTAAGTGCTTGATTTTATACACATGTGGCCAAGTGATTAGGACACCTGATTCTGATCATTTGGATGGGTGGTCAAATACTTTTGGCAATATATTGTATTTGTGTGTTTAAAAATGCATTTTGTCAAAATATAGTGTTTTGAAATTCAATGTGTAAAAATTCACTGTAAAAAAAAATTCAGTGTAAAAAAAAATATCTGTGCATTAAAATAACTTGTGAAAAAAAGTGAATGTAAAAAAAGTGTGCTGAGATTTTCAGTGCATTAAAAATTCAGTTTAAAAAAATAGGTAGGGAAAAATTCAGTGCAGAAATATTTGGTTCACAACTCAAGACCCACTTTTGGTTAATTAACACTGAAGCACCTCATTGGCTGATTCTGAGACACGATCATTTGCGTCAGTCTAAATTTCTTGGAAGTGACAACAAATATTAATATACTAAATTCTTATATATTGATTTTTTTTTTACACAAAATTATTACCCGGTATACAACGATTTTACACATCATTTTCACAGACTGTTTTTTTAAAATTGTAACACTGTATTTTGGAAAAACTGCATTTTTAAACGCACACATTTTGCTCACAAATTTTCATTCAATAAAAAAAAAAATCAGTTCACAGAAATCAAACGTAAAAAAAAATGTACCGTATTTTTCGGACTATAAGTCGCACTTAAAATCCTTTCATTTTCTTCAAAAATCGACAGTGCGTTTTATAACCCGGTGCGCCTAATCTACGGCCTATTTCTGGTTGTGCTTACTGACCTCGAAGCAATTTTATTTGGTACATTGTTAAATGATAAGTGTGACCAGTAGATGGCAGTCACACATAAGAGATACGTGTAGACTGCAATATGATGACAGTAAAAAACACCAAAACTTGAAATGTTCCATTATGGCCCAGTCACATAATATCTACGGCTTTTCACACACACAAGTGAATGCAAGGCATTCTTGGTCAACAGCCATACAGGTCCCACTGAGGGTGGCCGTATAAACAACTTTAACACTGTTACAAATATGCGCCACACTGTGAACCCACACCAAACAAGAATGACAAACACATTTCGGGAGAACATCCGCACCGCAACACAACATAAACACAACAGAACAAATACCCAGAACCCCTTGCAGCACTAACTTCTCCGAGACGCTACAATATACACCCCCCCCCCCCCCCCAAAAGCCCACCTCAACCTGTCCCAAATTCCAAGCTGCTGTTTTGAGGCATGTTAAAAAAAATAATGCACTTTGTGACTTCAATAATAAATATGGCAGTGCCATGTTGGCATTTTTTTCCATAACTTGAGTTGATTTATTTTGGAAAACCTTGTTACATTGTTTAATGCATCCAGCAGGGCATCACAACAAAATTAGGCATCATAATGTTTTAATTCCACGACTGTATATATCGGTATCGGTTGATATCGCAATCGGTAATTAAGAGTTGGACAATATCGGAATATTGGATATCGGCAAAAAAGCCATTATCGGACATCTCTAGTTTTTAATTTAGAAAAAAAAATCATAATATGACCCCTTTAACGCGCCTTTTAATCCGGTGCGCCCTATCGTCCGAAAAATACGGTACATAAATTCAGTGAAGAAAAAAAAAGACAAAGATGAACCACTTTATATTTTACCAGGAAGCCATGCAGAAATAAGCAAAGAGGAACCCAGAGAAGGAGGAATGTATTCATGTCACATAGCTGTGAGTAATTGAATCAAGTTGTCATCTGGCATAGGAGCAGACTACATTGAAAGGACTTCTGTGTTGTTAGCAGAACACAAAAGCTGGACCAAAAAAATCCTGCCTTTAGAAAAATATTAGGTTTATTCCACTGATAGACGTGCCGGATTTTATAAAGATTGTTTTACTGGAACTGCTTAGTATTAGATGATTGGCGGGTGCATGGTAGTATTGTATGGAGGTTATTTTGTGTTTTTATTAGGTAAGCGTTTTTTATAAACACTCTATTGAGTGCTTGATTTTATACACCTGTGGCCAAGTGATTAGGACACCTGATTCTGATCATTTGGATGGGTGGCCAAATACTTTTGGCAATACAGTGTATTTGTGTGTTTAAAAATGCATTTTGTCAAAATATAGTGTTTTGAAATTCAATGTGCAAAAATTCACTGTAAAAAAAAAATTCACTGTAAAAAAAAAAAAAATCAGTGCATTAAAATAAATTGTGAAAAAAAGTAAATGTAAAAAAAATGGGCTGAGATTTTCAGTCCATAAAAATTCAGTTTAAAAAAAAAGGTATGGAACAATTCAGTGCAAAAATATTTGGTTCACAACTCAAGACCCACTTTTGGTTAATTGACACTGAAGCACCTCATTGGCTGATTCTGAGACACGATCATTTGCGTCAGTCTAAATTTCTTGGAAGTGACAACAAATATTACTACCCTAAATTCTTATACATTGATTTTTTTTTTTTACACTAAATTATTATACAACAATTTTACACATAATTTTCACAGACTGATTTTTTTAATTTTAACACTGTATTTTGAAAAACTGCATTTTTAAACGCACACATTTTGCTCACAAATTTTCATTCAGTGAAAAAAAATCAGTTCACAGAATTCGTAGATTAGGCGCACCGGATTATAAGGCGCACTTAAAATCCTTTAATTTTCTCCAAAAATTGACAGTGCGTTTTATAACCCGGTGCTCCTAATCTACGGCATAGTTCTGGTTGTGCTTACTGACCTCGAAGCAATTTTATTTGGTATGTGGTGTAATGATAAGTGTGACCAGTAGATGGCAATCACACATTTCTTGCATTTGAATTTTGTGAACTGAATTATATATTTTTTTACTTCAAACTATGCTGACAATTTTATTAAATAAAAATGTGTGCACAAAATGCGTTTGTTTAAAAATTCAGTAAATGTGCTAGCACGATACTAACTTACATTGGAGCTGCCGTAGACATGCTAGCGATTAGCATCAGCAATTTTACATAGCGATTTTGACACTTTCAAATTTGGGAATGAAAACTACAACTAAGATGCATGTTAAAAACAAGCATCTGGTGTGTACTAAATGCAATACTTACAGTACAAACACGTTGTAGGGTCCAACAAAAGAAAAGACTGGCACTTTCAAATTAATAGCAAAGACTACTTCCTGACTTATACACACTACTGTCATCTAACGACTTGGAATTGCAACTGAATGCAAAGTCTACCATGCAATACAGTACATTACTTGCAAATGAGACACAGAGGTGTAACAAAACAAGATAAAAACTGTACAGCACAGCTCAGTGTTCTTTTTTTTAAGCAATTAATATTTATTTATACATTTGAACACACACTAAAGTATTTAAACTGTTAAGTATCGGTATCAATTCTTGGGTATCGGCAATCGATATGGTACCGATTCAAATGTGAAAGGTACTCATCCCAACCATTATGGTGCATATACATGTCATGATCCATGGTCTGGATCATGTTTTCGTTATGTTCTGTTAGTTTAACTTCATAGTTCCTGTTTTTTGTGCACTCTTGTTTGTTTTGGTTGCCATGGTGGCATATGATTTTCACCTGCCGCTGGTGTTCAGACGCTCACCTGGCTCTAATCAAGAGACTATTTAAACCGCTTTTGCCAGTCAGTCGGCCTGGCGTCATTGCTCGTTTCAGGTCTGATTCTATAGTTATGCTAGTTATTGGTTTCATGCCACAGTTTCATGTTGTTCTATGCCATAGTTCATGATTGTTGTTTCATGCCACAGTTTCATAGTTGTTCCATGCCATAGTTATGTTAGTTGTTTGTTTCTTGCTATGCTATAGTTTTTGCTAGTTGTTTGCTTCACGCTATTGTCACGCAACCCTCTACGTAAGTCTTGTTTATTTCATGCCACAGATAAGAGAGTTTTTGCCTGTTTATTTTGTAGTTAGATTAATAAATATGTTCCTACCTGCAATCCTTGTCCGGAATAGTTCGTTTGCATCCCGGGAGAACAAACCTCGCAGTAAGCTGCGAAAACCCCGTTATGACAATACGGTACTTTAATGAACAACTGCTGGTGTACATTGCGGTTGTCTACACAGGTGGTGTCCAAGTGCGGCCCCTAGTTAATTTTTTTAACGGCTAGCTGCACTATCGTTAGCATTCTAATATTAGCATGCAAGCTTTGTTGCTAACTTTGAAGCGTTACATATTTTCTTATTTGGCGAATGATACCTTTTAGCACAATACCGTTAGTCTGCTAGCATTTAAGAACTAATTTTGTAGGTATTAGGGTTGTACGGTATACCAGTATTAGTATAAAACCGCGATACAAATGAATCATATTCGGTACTATACCGCCTCTAAAAAGTACCGGTCCCCCACCCGTCGTCCTCACATCGTGTCATGCAGAACGCCCTCGGGAAGAGGTGCTTTAAGACATGGCTGGCTAGCCAGTGGCTAATGTTGTAATTACCCCAACATCACTAATCCTTGTCTCCATGGAGACAAATTAAGTAAGATTATTTCATGTTTCATTGTTTGATATCTCAACATGCTTCACTTCACACTGCAGCACTATAGAGCCTAAATAATGATTGAGTATATTCATCTCTATATTTGACAAAGTCAACACAAGATTTCATTATGTTCATCACTAACCATCTTAACTTTGAACATACACTGTCATAAACATGTGCCATATAATGAGACCACACTAAACAACAATGACAAACACATTTTGGAAGAATATTTGCTCTGCAACAAACATAAACATCCATCCATCCATCCATCTTCTTCCGCTTATCCGAGGTCGGGTCGCGGGGGCAGCAGCCTAAGCAGGGAAGCCCAGACTTCCCTCTCCCCAGCCACTTCGTCCAGCTCCTCCCGGGGGATCCCGAGGCGTTCCCAGGCCAGCCGGGAGACATAGTCTTCCCAACGTGTCCTGGGTCTTCCTCGTGGCCTCCTACCGGTCGGACATGCCCTAAACACCTCCTTAGGGAGGCGCTCGGGTGGCATCCTGACCAGATGCCCGAACCACCTCATCTGGCTCCTCTCGATGCGGAGGAGCAGCGGCTTTACTTTGAGCTCCCCCCGGATGACAGAGCTTCTCACCCTATCTCTAAGGGAGAGCCCCGCCACCCGGCGGAGGAAACTCATTTCGGCCGCTTGTACCCGTGATCTTGTCCTTTCGGTCATAACCCAAAGCTCATGACCATAGGTGAGGATGGGAACGTAGATCGACCGGTAAATTGAGAGCTTTGCCCTCCGGCTCAGCTCCTTCTTCACCACAACGGATCGATACAGCGTCCGCATTACTGAAGACGCCGCACCGATCCGCCTGTCGATCTCACGATCCACTCTTCCCTCACTCGTGAACAAGACTCCGAGGTACTTGAACTCCTCCACTTGGAGCAAGATCTCCTCCCCAACCCGGAGATGGCACTCCACCCTTTTCCGGGCGAGAACCATGGACTCGGACTTGGAGGTGCTGATTCTCATCCCAGTCGCTTCACACTCAGCATAAACATAAACATTACAGAACAAATTCCCAGAATTCCCTGCAGCACCGACTCTTCTGGGACGCTACAATATAAACAAACGCCATTGGTGCATCTGCACCTAACATCCACTGTAATGATACCAAGTGCAGGAGCGTATCTACTTGATACTACTATGATTACATCTATATTTTTTGGCATCACAACATCTTCTTTAATTTAAAAAAAATGTATATTATGTTTATAAACTCAGGAAATATGTCCCTGGACACATGAGGACTTTGAATATGACCAATGTATGATCCTGTAACGACTTGGTATCGGATTGATACCCAAATTTGTGGTATCATCCAAAACTAATGTAAAACATTCAAACAACAGAAGAATAAGTGATTATTACATTTTAACAGAAGTGTAGATAGAACATGTTAAAAGAGAAAGTAAGCAGATATTAACAGTAAATGAACACGCAGATTAATCATTCATTTTCTACCACTTGTCCTTAATAATAGAATGATAAATGATACAATATGTTACTGCATATGTCAGCAGATTAAATTTGGAGCCTTTGTTTGTTTACTTACTAATAAAAGACAAGTTGTCTAGTATGTTCACTATTTTATTTAAGGACAAACATAACATATGTTTAATGTACCTTAAGATTTTTTTGTTAAAATAAAGCTAATAATTACATTTTTTGTGGTCCCCTTTATTTAGAAAAGTACCGAAAAGTACCAAAATATTTTGGTACCGGTACCAAAATATCAGTATCAGGACAACACTAGTAGGTATATACTATATTTAGGTACTTGATGCAGGCTAACATTTAAAAAATTTTTTTCCAGGTACACACCTTAGAGTAATATATGTTGGTACTTGACGCGTGTTACAGTTAGCATTTTAACACGCTAACATTGCCGGGTTAGTTATTTTTTTTAAGCTAATTCAGCAGAGTCATATTTTTTGATATTTCACTAACGCTAACTGCAATCATGTTATTGTTAACATGTTAGCTAAGGACTATTAGCATGCTACCTTTTTTTTTTTTAAACTATTTGCACATTTTTTTTTGTTACTTGACGCTGTTTGGACAGCATGCTAACTGTTATCATTTCAGTTTGGCGCTACACGCAATTTCTAACAAAATTGCATGTTTTTGTCATGATCCGTGATCCGGATCATTATTTTGTTATGTTCTGTTAGTTTTGGACTCCCTTAGTTCCTGTTTTTGTGCACCCTTGTTTGTTACCATGGTTACTTATTGTTTTCACCTGCCTCTGGTGTTGGGGATGCTCACCTGTCGCTAATCAGAGGCATTATTTTAGCGCTGTTCCCCTCAGCTGCGACTGATTGGCACCTGGCCACACCTGGTGCTACTTATACCTGCCTTGCCCTCCAGTCAGTGCCGGAGTATTGTTTGCTGTATGCTGTGGACTGCCTGTTTCTTCTATGTTGTGAGCTATTCCTTGGATTCCTGTTTTCTGGTTTCTGGTTCATGTTTTCCTGCATTTTTTTTAACATTAAAATCATGTTTTCTTGTACCAAGCCTGTCATCTCTGCATCTTGGGGTTCGTCACCACCACTTCATGACAGTTTTAGTTTATTGGAAGGAAATCTGTATATTGCACTGATTTTGAAGTTGAAAACGACCAAAATGGTCCCTGCATCCTTTGATTTGTCAGTCTGTGGCCCTCAGTTGAACAAGTTTGAGCACCCCTGGTCCATACTGTTGTGTTTCTCTGTGATTTGTTGCATTTTGACAATTTAATTAGATTGGCATATCTAACTGAGCAACAAATGACACCTGTGCAGTGTATCTACCCAATGAGAGCATTACCAGAGGCTGGACACGTTCTCTTTCCTTGGCCAAGTGGGACCATGAAACTGGCACATGGACACCGACTGGAAGTAGCTTCAAATATAAATCAAGTCGGACTAATTTAGGAAATCAATACATGCTACTATTCATAGGGGATTATTGAAAAAAAGTAATCCCCGTTGCACATGTGGCCTTGTTCTATTGCTCCTGTGCAAGATGTGTGCCAACATACCCGGAAGTCGATGCCCACTGTGGAGATGAAGCTGCCGGCCAAGAAGGCTCCGTCTTTAAAGCGGACCAACAGGCAAGTTTTGCCCACACCCGAGTCGCCGATGAGCATCACCTGCACATGAAAAACAGTCGGGGGAATTTATGAGTTACTTGCTACTTAGGAAAACCTCAGCTGTACTCGGCTGGCTCTAACTTTTGACATGAGCAATTATTTTATTAGCCCCATGAAGGTAAAGACAGTAGTGTGTTGATCATGCCTTGCACTTGGGTTAGGCCGGGTGTCAGCAACCGGCATCTCTCGGGCCGCGTGCGGCTCTTTAGTGCCGCCCTAGTGGCTCCATGGAGCATTTTTCGACAAAGATGGGGGGGAAAAAATAAATGTTTTTGTTTGAGGACAAACATGACACAAACCTTCCCAATTGTTAGAAAGCCCACTGTTTAATATGTTTGTGTACGCTTCACTGATGAGAGTATTTGGAGAACGTCGTTTTGTCCTACCAATTTGGGCGGTTCTTGGACTCCCTATAGTGGAAAAATATTTGGTTCACAACTCAAGACCCACTTTTGGTTAATTAACACTGAATCACCTCATTGGCTGATTCTGAGACACGATCATTTGCGTCAGTCTAAATTTCTTGGAAGTGACAACAAATATTACTACCCTAAATTCTTATACATTGATTTTTTTTTTACACTAAATTATTATACAACAATTTCACACATAATTTTCACAGACTGATTTTTTTTATTTTAAAACTGTATTTTGAAAAACTGCATTTTTAAACGCACACATTTTGCTCACAAATTTTCATTCAGTGAAAAAAAATCTGTTCACAGAATTCAAACGTTAAAAAAAACCCCGTATTTTTTGGACTATATGGCACACTTAAAATCCTTTAATTTTCTCCAAAAATTGACAGTGCATCTTATAACCCGGTGCGCCTAATCTACGACATAGTTCTGGTTGTGCTTACTGACCTCGAAGCAATTTTATTTGGTATGTGGTGTAATGATAAGTGTGACCAGTAGATGGCGGTCACACATTTTTTGCATTTGAATTTTGTGAACTGAATTATATAGTTTTTTACTTCAAATTATGCTTACAATTTTATTAAATAAAAATGTGTGCACAAAATGCGTTTGTTTAAAAATTCAGTAAATGTGCTAGCACAATACTAACTTACATTGGAACTGCCGTAGACATGCTAGCAATTAGCATCAGCAATTTTACTTAGCGATTTTGACACTTTCAAATTTGGCAATGAAAACTACAACTAAGATGCATGTTAAAAACAAACATCTGGTGTGTAATAAATGCAATACTTACAGTACAAACACGTTGTAGGGTCCAACAAAAGAAAAGACTGGCACTTTCAAATTAATAGCAAAGACTACTTCCTGACTTATACACACTACTGTCATCTAATGACTTGGAATTGCAACTGAATGCAAAGTTTTTGTTTGAGGACAAACATGACACAAACCTTCCCAATTGTTAGAAAGCCCACTGTTTAATATGTTTGTGTGTACGCTTCACTGATGAGAGTATTTGGAGAACGTCGTTTTGTCGTACCAATTTTGGCGGTTCTTGGACTCCCTATAGTGTGGAACAGTTTGTTTACATGTAAAATTTTCCACTCCTTTGTTGCATTTTGTCCACCAAAGCTTTTATGCTGTGCGTGAATGCACAAAGGTGAGCTTGGTTGTTGTTATTGACTTGTGTGGAGTGCTGATCAGGCATATTTGGTCAGTGCATGACTGCAAGCTAATCAACGCTAACATGCTATATAGGCTAGCATTATGTACATACTGCATCATCATGCCTCGTTTGTAGGTATATTTTAGCTCACTTAATTTCCTTTACTTATGTCCTTTGTGTAATTAATTTATATTTACATTTCTCATGACACATTATCTGTATGTAATATCGGCTGCATTTCAGATAATTGTTTGTGTACCATGTTGTTCCAGACCACAGCAAACATTACCTTTCCTATTCATTTCCTTTAATTTGGACACACACATTTGACCATTAAAAGCCAGTCATTTCCAGGAGGTATCTCACCTTTTGAGTAGCCTCTAATTTACTAATGGTTTCTAGTGTAGTTTGTAGAATAAATATAAAATTTCAACATTTCTGTCAACAAATATTTGCTTCGGCCTGCGACACATAGTCATTTTGATAGTAGGCTATTATAGCTAATATAGACACTTATGTCATGTGTTGCCTTCATTATAACACTTTTATTTATTTATTTTTATTTTTTTATTTATTCATCAATCCAAAAAAACAATACACAATAATACCATAATAATGCAATAATGCAATTCCAATTCCAAAACCAAACCCGACCCAGCAACATTCAGAATAGCAATCTGCAGAGCAATTGATAACACTTATAGACTTAGACTTAGACTTAGACTTCCTTTTTATTGTCATTCAAATTTGAACTTTACAGCACAGATAAGAACAACATTTCGTTACATAAGCTCATGGTAGTGCAGGATAAAAAAGCAATAAGGTGCATATATAAATAAATAAATAAATATATATAAATAATATATATATATATATATATATATATATATATATATATATATATATATATATATATATATATATATATATATATATATAATAAATAAATATATATAAATATATATAAATAAATAAATATATACAAATTATATATATATATATATATATATATATATATATATATATATATATATATATATATATATATATATATATATAAATATATAAAATAAATATATATAAATATATATAAATAAATAAATAGATTACTGTACGGATAAATATATTGCACTTTTTCACATGCGTCCACGTTTATGGATGTATGTTATATTGTCTTTTTTATTCCAGCGAGTTAATCCATTTTAGGGGGAATTGAGGGGGTAATTTAATTATGATGCGTTCAAGAGTCTTACGGCTTGAGGGAAGAAGCTGTTACAGAACCTGGAGGTTCTGCTTCGGAGGCTGCGGAACCTCTTTCTAGAGTCCAGCAGTGAAAACAGTCCTTGGTGGGGGTGGGAGGAGTCTTTGCAGATTTTCTGAGCCCTGGTCAGGCAGCGGCTTTTTGCGATCTCCTGGATAGGAGGAAGAGGAGTCTTGATGATCTTTTCCGCTGTCCTCACCACTCTCTGGAGATACTTCCAGTCTGAGGCATTGCAGGATCCAGTCCAGACAGATATATATATATATATATATATATATATATATATATATATATATTATATAAGGCTTTTCATTTTTTGCGGCTCCAGAAAGATTAGTTTTTTGTATTGTTGGTCCAATATGGTTCTTTCAACGTTTTGGGTTGCCAACCCCTGGGTTAGGGTTAAGGGATTGGGTTACATCAGGATTTGGGTATGGATTTTTAGTTGGTTATTGTTAAAAGTTCATTAGGGTTGGTTAGGATCAGGCTTGAGTTGGTTCCGGTTTACGGTTTGTTCATGGTTGGTTATGGTCTTTGGACGTGGTAGTAAATGTTGAGTTCAGGCAATGATGGGCAAGTTACTTGGAAAATGTAGTATGCTAAGCTACAAGTTAAATGTAGCTCAGCGACAGGGGAAGCGATCCCTAGAGAAAAGTAGCAAGCTACAATACAATCTACACGGCTTGCTACATCAAAGCTAAATCTGATGTCCTCCATGGCAGCAAATAAACTAGGTTTCTTACAAATTACATTATCACTGGAGGACGAGGCCTTGCTAAACATGCTGCGCTACACATCATAGGAAAATATGCCAACCGCTAACTGCAAGCTAGAGCTCTTACGATACCAATTATAGTATCAGAATATGGTCGATACTACAGTGGTGAGATCAATAATTCTTTACTATCAAAAATCTTTTGTTGTTTTTGTTACTGTTAACAAACGCAATATATAAGTCCCTGAACACAGGAAGCCTTCAAGGGGGAAAACAAATGGTTTAAAGGGGAACATTATCACAATTTCAGAATGTTTAAAACCATTAAAAATCAGTTCCCAGTGGCTTATTATATTTTTCGAAGTTTTTTTCAAAATTTTACCCATCATGCAATATCCCTAAAAAAAGCTTCAAAGTGCCTGATTTTAACCATCGTTATAAACACCCGTCCATTTTCCTGTGACGTCACATAGTGATGCCAACACAAAGAAAACATGGCGGAAAGAACAGCAAACTATAGCGACATTAGCTCGGATTCAGACTCGGATTTCAGCGGCTTAAACGATTCAACAGATTACGAATGTATTGAAACGGATGGTTGTAGTGTGGAGGCAGGTAGCGAAAACGAAATTGAAGAAGAAACTGAAGCTATTGAGCCATATCGGTTTGAGCCGTATGCAAGCGAAACCGACGAAAACGACACGACAGCCAGCGACACGGGAGAAAGCGAGGACGAATTCGGCGATCGCCTTCTAACCAACGATTGGTATATGTTTGTTTGGCATTAAAGGAAACTAACAACTATGAACTAGGTTTACAGCATATGAAATACATTTGGAAACAACATGCACTTTGAGAGTGCAGAAAACCCAATTTTCATCAATTAATATATTCTGTAGACATACCCTCATCCGCGCTCTTTTCCTGAAAGCTGATCTGTCCAGTTTTGGAGTTGATGTCAGCAGGCCAGGGAAGCTAGGGTCGATAGGGGGTTTAGCTCGCTCGTCTGCGGGAACAAACTGCCGCCATTGCTTGCCGTGCTACCGAGGTCCTTTGTCCCTGAATTGCTCACACACTCCGGCAGATTCAATGGGGGTCTGGCGGCAGATTTCTTTGACTTTATCGTTGGAAATGCATCTGCTTTGAGTGTCGCAGGATATCCACACATTCTTGCCATCTCTGTCGTAGCATAGCTTTCGTCGGTAAAGTGTGCGGAACAAACGTCCAATTTCTTGCCACTTTCGCATCTTTGGGCCACTGGTTCGTGTTGTTACACCCTCCGACAACACACCGACGAGGCATGATGTCTCCAAGGTACGGAAAACAGTCGAAAAAACGGAAAATAACAGAGCTGATTTGACTCTGTGTTTGAGAAAATGGCGGATTGCTTCCCGATGTGACGCCACGTTGTGACGTCATCGCTCCGAGAGCGAATATTAGAAAGGCGTTTAATTCGCCAAAATTCACCCATTTAGAGTTCGGAACTCGGTTAAAAAAATATATGGTCTTTTTTCTGCAACATCAAGGTATATATTGACGCTTACATAGATCTGTTGATAATGTTCCCCTTTAAATTGGAGACAAGATTAGGAAATATCCATCCATCCATTTTTTTACTGCTTGTCCGTCTCGAGGTCGGGGGTGCTGGAGCCTATCCCAGCTGTATTCGGGCAGAAGGAATAGTTACACGGACGGATATGAGTGATGGGATGCCACACGGCGACCACATGCTCTTTTATTTTAACCTATAAATAGTAGATTTTTATTTGTGCAGCTGCTCATCTCTTCTTACTCCGGTACCTGCCGACATCATCAAAGGCACTCTGAGCAATAACCCTGTCTCACTGATAGGCATGAGGAAAAAACCTTGAGATTAACGTCGATTGTGTGGAGGTGTTGCTTAATAAAGGGCCCCTCAAATGCTGATAAAATTGGCACCTATTTCATACACTGCAAAAACTAAAAATCTAAGTAAGATGAAATATCTCAAATAAGGGTGATATTTGCTTATTTTCTGTCTAATAAGATAATTCTTCTCACTGAGCAGATTTTATGTTAGTGTTTTACTTGTTTTAAGGGTTTTGGTCCTAAATGATCTCGGTAAGATATTACAGCTTGTTGCTGAGATTTGATGACCTATATTGAGTAAAACATGCTTGAAACTAGAATATCAAGTGTTGCACAGCTGTGTCATCAACACTCACAAGTATAAAACTACTTTTTTAAAGTAATATTTTCTTATTTCAAGCATGAAATAAAAAATCATGACTTTGACACAATTGTGTCTCTTGATTAAAACAGATGACAGCCAAATGAACTTTGCTGTTTTATTTTCAATAAAACAATAGAAAAGATGTACCGTATTTTTCGGACTATAAGTTGCAGTTTTTTTCATAGTTTAGCCGGGCTCCAGTGCGATTTATATATGTTTTTTTCCTTCTTTATTATGCATTTTCGGCAGGTGCGACTTATACTCCGGTGCGACTTATATTCCGAAAAATACGGTACTCTTATAGTAGTACAGTTGGCACAGTACAGTAAACTGACAGTTATTATTTAAACATTTGACATTTCAGACAATTTTGAACAGAAATAGTTCATGCACATTCAGATAAATTCTTCAAAATTACAATAAAAAAAAAAATTGGCCGGGGGCCGGGCTGTATATATGCGCACTAATTGACTGAAAGAGCATGCACTTGGCGCAATTATGTCATGTTATCGATGGAAAAATGCATTTTTAGACAATTTGATTTGCCTGAGCGGCTAGAAAATCCTGAGAGTAACAAGCGGTTGCCTTGTTGCCTTTCCATTAAGAACAATGAAATCGTTTTTAGTATAAGTTTGCTGGTTTCAAGAAATGTAATGCCGAGCGCATATCATTATGTCAAGATAATGGCACTAGCATTTACTTAATTTAAGAATATTTTTCAACATACTGAGAAAAGTACAGTTGTTATTAGTGAGAATATACTTATTTTAAGGTATTTTGGGGTTCATTGAGGTTAGCTAATTTTACTTGTTTTGGAAAGTATTGACAAGCCAAATTTTCTTGTTCTATTGGCAGATAATTTTGCTTAGTTCAGGTAAAATACCCCTATTTTTTTTTTTTCCTCCTTGTTTTTGAACTCTGACTTTTTGCAGTGCAGTTAGTAGTTGCTCATAAACTAATTGATATTTTAGGAAATGACTGCTAGATAAATTTTCAGGAGCAAAAAAACTTGTTTGTGAAGACTGGATCATCCTTTAAAGATGAACCGACTGATGCGAATAGAGTGCAGTACTTGGCTGCAACCAGCAGAGGTGCTGTGGATTCAGCTTCAATGGCTTTGATATTTGAAAAAGTACACTATGAGGCCAGATATGGGAAGCACAGCCTGATACAACAACAATGCATGGAAACAGGAGTTTAGAACATTTAGAGTGAGCTCATCCCTGCACACTGAATGACATATGATCCGGTATCAGATGATACGTCATAGCGGGTCAACACATCCCATAGGAAGCTGTTATCATTTCACTACAGTGTATGTCTAGTGACAATCAAATATGACGTGTTTTGTCTATTTATTGGCATTTGAACTGGAAAACTGGAACATGTGAGTTATTCTTGCACACATCAAACAGCTGCTTCAAACGTGCGCGTAGGTGGCACGGGTCCCTGGAGACAGACGCCGGGAGAAAGTGTTTTTTATTTTATTTTCGGCCTTGAAGACAGTGACACTTTTAATCGCACGACTGCACGCACCGGGGTCAGAGCACACCATGTGTATTGAGTGTGTGTGTGTGTGTGTGTGTGTGTGTGTGTATGTTTATGTGTGTTATCAGGTGGTGTGCACCTCTCTGCGCCATCGATCGTCTATTGACACAGCTGGTGTCAGGAGTGTGCTGCAGTTTAGTGAATAAGGGCGCTTGTTCGGAAGGAAGGCCTGGAAAACAACAAACATGCGGAATCTTGAAAATAGACGACTGGCCACAACATTAGGTAGGGCAGTGTTTTTCAACCTTTTCTGAGCAAAAGCACATTTTTTTTCTTTGAAAAAATCCCGAGGCACACAACAAGTAGAAATCATTGACAAATGAAACTCGGCAGCCGATATTGACAATTAAAAAGTCGTTGTCGCAATTGTTGGATATGACTTTAAACCATAACCAACCATGCATCAATATAGCTCTTGTCTCAAAGTAGGTGTACTGTCACGACCTGTCACATCACCCCCTGACTTACAGTATTTGGAGGTTTTTGGTGTTTTCTTGTGTCGTGTTTTAGTTCTTGTCTTGCGCTCCTATTTTGGTGGCTTTTCCTGTTTTGTTGATATTTTCCTGTAGCAGTTTCATGTCTTCCTTGGAGCGATATTTCCTGCATCTACTTTGTTTTAGCAATCAAGAATATTTCAGTTGTTTTTATTCTCCTTCGTGGGGACATTGTTGATTGTCATGTCCTGTTCGGATGTACATTGTGGACGCCGTCTATGCTCCACAGTAAGTCTTTGCTGTCGTCCAGCATTCTGTTTTTGTTTACTTTGTAGCCAGATCGGTTTTAATTTAGTTCTGCATAGCCTTCCCTAAGCTTCAATGCCTTTTCTTAGGGGCACTCACCTTTTGTTTATTTTTGGTTTGAGCATCAGACACCTTTTTACCTGCACGCTGCCTTCCGCTGTTCTCGACATCTACAAAGCAATTAGGTACCGGCTGCCTCCTATTTTGGTGTCTTTTCCCATTTTGTTGGTATTTTCCTGGAGCAGTTTCATGTCTTCCTTGAACATTCCCCGCACCTGCTTAGTTTTCGCAATCAAGACGATTTAAGTCGTGCGGACGCTATCCTTCTTTGCGTGGACATTGTTGATCGTCATGTCATGTACGGATGCACTTTGTGGACGCCGTCTGCTCCACGCGCTGTAAGTCTTTGCTGTCGTCCAGCATTCTGTTTTTGTTTACTTTGCAGTCAGTTCCGTTTTATTTTCGTTCTGCGTAGCCTTCTTTAAGCTTCAATGCCTTTTCTTAGCGACACTCGCCTTTTTTACATTTTTGGTTTGAGCGTTAGATACCTTTTTACCTCCCGCACGACAAACCATGTTCCTGACATCAACAAAGCAATTAGCTACCTGCTGCCACCTATTGATATGGAATAATATTACATGGTTACTCTGCCGAGTTGTAGACAGCACAGACACTCAACAACGGCACATTATTTGCGGATTATAATTACAGGTTTGCAAAAAATGTTTTTAACCCAATTAGGTGAAATTACATAATCTCCCACGGCACACCAAACTGTATTTCCGCGGCACCGTGGTTGAAAAACACTGAGGTAGGGCATGCAAATAAAATATGGATACATAATTATTTATGCAGAGAAAAATATTAACTAAATAAGCTAAATATTGTGATGTTAAAATCCTCAAATGTGACTATTTTATCATATTTAAAACGTTATTCTTAAACACAAAGATTTAAACATATCAATAGAAAAAATACATTAAAATATGTTTAAATAAATAGTAATTATACTGAAAACATACTATTTATTAAAAATATAGAACTACAAATATACATTAATATAATTATAATACAACATTTATATCAAAATTAGATTTTTTTTCTGATAGTTTTCAGTCGTGTATAACTGTACTGCATCATAGATTATAAAATAGTGCAAGTGTAAAGTGTTATAGTTTGTCTCTTGCATGTAAAATATCTGAAAAAGCCATCCAAAAATATTGCAAGCGGCTTTCTTCTATGCTACTACAACCACAATAATAAACAAAAAGTATTGTTGACATAAAAAACACAATTTTACACCAACTTGCATTGGATCTATCCTTACCTTAAATGCAATGTCATAAAACTCGCTGCTGCTGCTGATGGGGGGTCTGCTGGGATGGACCACCCCGTTCATCTGCACAATAGCGGGGCTGCTCCTCGCACCTTTCCCGCCAACACTGCCTTTCCCGACGGGGCTGCTTGTGTGTTTACCCCTGCCAGCCTTCTTGCGAGACATGTCCTCCAAAAAAAAAAACAACGTCCAACTTGGGGGGAAAAAAAACAACAACTGGATGATTCTTAAAAAAAACAATAAATTAACAAAAAAAACCCTCAGCTTTTGCTTGAATGGACGCAAAAGTTGCAACAAATAGAAAGAAAAAGCTTACTTGTTTCAAAATAACCTAAAACATGAAGCTAGTGGACATAGACTGTGTTTAAAATGTCTTTCTATAACGGCAGGTTGTTCCACTCTGCACACTGAGGAGCAAGTGAACGCACCTTGACAGTGAACGCGACATGACAAAAGGGGGCGCTGCTTCTGTTGCGCACACACGCACACGCGCACACGCGCACAAACGTGCACACGCATGGTTAAGCGACACTTGTATTAATAACATACAGGAAAGTCAAGTACAAAAAGCGCATGGGAATGAGCTGTCCATGGTGCTGAAATAACAATACACTTGTATTTGAATGTCAATTAATTAGATCGTTTTTTAAATACACATTGACATACTTGTTAGCACCCTTGGAAATTAACACATGAATAAAATTAATTAAATTGGACACAATCATACATATTTGATACAAAAATATAACATTATTTACCGTATTACAGTTTACAAGTTATATTATTACGTTATAGTATTATTTGTAGTAATAGTGTATTGTTGGTAATGTATTCAAATATACTTTTATATTTTTTTATTTTTTTGGAACACATTTTGACACTTGAAGAACTGTAGGGTGTGACTACAATTTTGTTCCACAAGAGGGCAACAAAACAATATAAGACGATGACACCCAAAAGCCAGAGTTTGCGCTTCTCTATCAATGATGGGCCGACATTGAATTGTAGGCAATCAAAAGTTAAAATAAAAGCAATGTTTGCAAAAAGTTACAAGCAAAATAATATATTTGTTGTATATCACAGGTTAGTAGCAATAATGAATCAACAATAACTGCTACTTTGCAGCCCACCATGAGCAATAGCCCACATGTGAAATATTGTTGTTTTTTTGTTTGATTTTTAATGAATCCATAATGAAATATTAATCAAACTAATTGTGCAATAATTGTTTTCTATATATAGCAGCTACATATATAATTCGCAACACATTTTTTTAATTAATTAATTCATTATATTACATTTTATTATTCATTTGTTTTTGTTTTTAAATTGCACTGAAAATGATTGCACACAATGACTATGATTCAGATATTTGAATCTACAACAACAATTAATGATTTTATAGATACAGTATATGTAGCCTTTGTCAGTAATTGTCAAAGTGTGGTATGCAAACCAATAGTATGTAGGCTCCATATAGTGGTAAGCCTAAGAATCACTTGATAAAAGTACAGTGTTTTATTTTCCTACATTCAAACAGTGTTTGAACTGTGTGTAATGTTACTGTGGACAAGCATATTAAATATCCTGGTACACTGTAAAAAAAAATTCTGTAAAAAAAACGGTCATCTACTGCCAAACGAAAACCATAAAATTAAAGTAAAACATTGTAAACCAAATAATGATCAAAAACATTACATTTACAGAAATTGTCATGAAACTTTTTGAAGGAAAAATATCGTAATTTTACAGATTTTTACCAAATTATTAAGATCAACCCCCTTTAATAAAGTGACGATGCAAACAGTTACGCAGAAAAATACCTTTATTCTACAGAGTTTTTCCAAATTATTACGATCAAACACCTTTAATGAAGTGACAATGCTGGCAGTTCCACAGAAAAATACCATTATTTTACAGATTTTTTGCTAACTTTTATATTACAAGCTACATATTTAATGAAAGAAAACTACTACTAATTTTACATAAATTTGAAAGTAATTTAAGAAAACAGAAAATGCTACGTATAATTAATTTGGTATTTTTCTGTAAAAAAAAATAGAAATATACACAGTTTGTCATTTTACAGATTTTTTGCTGAATTGTTAAGATCAACCACCTTTAATAAAGTGACGATGCAAACAGTTCTGCAGAAAAATACCTTTATTCTAGACTGTTAGTATGGACATAGACTTTTATATAACAAGCTACATATTTAATGAAAGAAAACTACTACTAATTTTACATAAATTTGAAAGTAATTTAAGAAAACAGAAAATGCTACGTATAATTAATTTGGTATTTTTCTGTAAAAAAAATATAGAAATATACATAGTTTGTCATTACTGGCATATTACTTAAAATAACAGACCGATTGTTTATTTACAGATAATGTCTTCAATTCTACAGTTTTTATAAACTATTTAAAAAAAAATGGAAACATTACAGTAGAAATTTAGAGTAAATTAACCATAAAAATAGGATTTTTTTTTTACAGTGTAAATAAAACCTCTGCTTTGTTTTTAATGATTACCTAGGCCTACTGCACTACTGCATCTCAATGTTGGTCATTATGGTGGTGTACTTGGAGAGCCAAGTGTTTTCTGAGGAGGTAATTGGTGAAAAAAAGTTTAAGAACCACCGGCATGTAATGTTTATACAGGTAAATGCAAAGAAGGATTATTAAGAGGATGCACATATCATGTTCTTTTGTAAACATACTGACTTCATTTGATTGTTTACATATAATACGAGCAAACAGCAGACCAGGCCATAAAGCCATGCCTTCCTTTATTTCCCTCCCTTTCTCTAATCACGTCTGCGATGCAATATTGAATTTGACCATAAGGCTTTGTGTTCAAATGGCAGCCTGTCAGACTTCATCAATAGCTTGCTAAGAGATCACATCCCACAGAGCTTTGTTTGCAGATGTAAAAATTACATTTGTAAAGTCAAAGTCATGTGAGGGTGTGTGTGTGAGTGTTGACTTCTGGCAAGGCCTCAATCATTCCAGTCCAACTTGATTCCTCTGTAGTGAATATACAACCTTTGAAGACAACCTCATTAGGTTATTTGAGAATTCCACAAGCTTTGTTATACCCAAGCAACTTAATAGGCTCACTCTCTCTGCATGGCATGAACATCAACTCCCCAAAATCCAGCAACCTCTGCAGCTCATTCCCGCTTGACAGCTGAGATTCGTTATGCCGCCGCGGCAGCTGTCCGCCATGGCAACAGCTGGACATTTAGGAGGGAACGTGGGACGTGGACGAAGAGACGTAAGAATCCGTTACAAACGTGTCGACATGAGTTAACATAAATATGTCAAAGTTAGCTGCCACGACTAAAAAAAAGTACATATATTATGCTATGCTATACTACGGAAGTTATACTGTTTCAAATCGATGGTATAACACGTGTTATACAATTCTGAAATTTGGTGGAGAAAACTGGTGTATGTACGAGTTTGCACAAGACATCAGTTCAGGAAACATCAGAGCATCAACTCTGATCTGCTTTTTATTTGGATTTTTGGTGACACATTCAAAATTAAGTACCGAATTTTTCGGAGTATAAGTCGCACCGGAGTATAAGTCGCACCTGCCGAAAATGCATAATAAAGAAGGAGAAACACATATATAAATCGCACTGGAGCCAGGCCAAACTATGAAAAAAACTGCGACTTATAGTCCGAAAAATACGGTACCTTTTTTTTTTTTTAATGAAGATAATGTGTACATTCCCCATTATGACAAACTGTGGGTTTACTTGTATGCATGGGCGTTGTACAACATTCTGGGCCCCCATCCACAAGACCCCTAAAGAGCCCCTTAGCCCACTCTGAATCTAACCCCCCACCACACACACACACACACACACTCACACACACACACACACACTCACGCACACACACACACACACACACACACACACACACACAAACACACATAGATACTTGGTATGTTTACATTCACTTAAAAAATAATGATTGCATTAATTTGGTTAAAATCAGCTTTTTCGAAATACTTCTAAAAACCTAATTTGGTTTTTGATTTAAAAAAATAATAAATAGATTAACATATCTCGAACACACACACACACACACACACACACACACACACACACACACACACACACACACACACACACACACACACACACACACACACACACACACACACACACATCCTTGGTATGTTTACATTCACTTAAAAAAAAAAATATTGCATTAATTTGGTTAAAATCAGCTTTTTCGAAAGACTTCTAAAAACCTAATTTTGGTTTTTGATTTAAAAAAAATTATAAATAGATTAACATATCTCGAACACACGCAAACACACACACACATACTTGGTATGTTTACATTCACTTAAAAAATAATTATTGCATTAATTCGGTTAAAATCAGCTTTTTCAAAAGACTTCTAAAAAACTAATTTGGTTTTTTATTTAAAAAAAATAATAAATAGATTAACATATCTCGAACACACGCTAACACACACACACATACTTAGTATGTTTACATTCACTTAAAAAAAAATATTGCATTAATTTGGTTAAAATCTGCTTTTTCGAAAGACTTCTAAAAACCTAATTTGGTTTTTGATTTAAAAAAATAAATAAATAGATTAACATATCTCGAACACACACACACACACACACACACACACACATCTTTGGTAAGTTTACATTCACTTAAAAAAAACCATTACATTAATTTGGTTAAAATCAGCTTTTTCGAAAGACTTCTCAAAACCTAATTTTGGTTTTTGATTTAAAAAAAAAATTATAAATAGATTAACATATCTCGAACACACGCAAACACACACACACATACTTGGTATGTTTACATTCACTTAAAAAAATATTATTGCACTAATTTGGTTAGAATCTGCTTTTTCAAAAGACTTCTACAAACCTAATTTGTTTTTTGATTTAAAAAAAAAATAGATTAACATATCTCCAACATATATATATATAACCCGCCTTAGATTATTTATTTATTTATTTCTAGAGCCAACAAATTCAACATAAAGTGGCCAGAATATGATTTTGAATAATCATAAACCCTGTTATAATTCACTTGAATATAATTACAAATATATCAATTATTTATTTAGTTCAGAGTTTAAAGTATAGATTTTTTGATGGACTACCATCAGTAATAAATGTTTATATGGTTATATTATTATTAGTGCATCTTCAAGTTCCCCTTGTCTTTAAAAGACACCTCTATCTTTTGATCGAGGGTGCTTGAATGCAGCACAGTTATGGACATTGAGATGTAAAAATAAAATGTATTCATAATTTAACTATGCTGCCTCAGATAGATTTATTGCATTTTCACATGTATTTTGGTTCAAGCAATCTTAACATTGAACTTCCATGGTTGTTTTAATTCTATATTAACATTCGCCTATGACATTTTATCAGAAATATCAATAATATACAAACCCCAAAACCAGTGAAGTTGGCACGTTGTGTAAATGGTAAATAAAAACAGAATACAATGATTTGCAAATCCTTTTCAACCTATATTCAATTGAATAGACTACAAAGACAAGATACTTAACATTCAAACTGGAAAATGTTATTTTTTGCAAATATTAACTCATTTGGAATTTGATGCCTGCAACATGTTTCAAAAAAGCTGGCACAAGTGGCAAACAAGACAAAGTTGAGGAATGCTCATCAAACACTTATTTTGAATATCCCACAGGTGAACAGGCTAATTGGGAACAGGTGGGTGCCATGTTGGGGTATAGAAACGCATTCACAAACAAGGATGGGGCGAGGGTCACCACTTTGTGAACAAATGCGTGAGCAAATTGTCGAACAGTTTAAGAACAACATTTCTCAACGAGCTATTGCAAGGAATTTAGGGATTTCACCGTCTACGGTCTGTAATATCATCAAAAGGTTCAGAGAATCTGGAGAAATCACTGCATGTAAGCAATGATACTACGGACCTTCGATCCCTCAGGCGGTACTGCATCAAAAAGCGACATCAGTGTGTAAAGGATATCACCACATGGGCTAAGGAACACTTCAGAAAACCACTGTCAGTAACTACAGTTGGTCGCTACATCTGTAAGTACAAGTTAAAACTATACTATGCAAAGCCAAAGCCATTTATCAACAACACCCAGAAATGCCACCGGCTTCGCTGGGCCTGAACTCATCTAAGATGGACTTACACAAAGTGGAAAGGTGTTCTGTGGTCTGACAAGTCCACATTTCAAATTGTCTTTGGAAACTGTGAACCTCATGTCCTCCGGAACAAAGAGGAAAAGAACCATCCGGACTGTTATAAGCGCAAAGTTCAAAAGCCAGCATCTGTGATGGTATGGGGGTGCATTAGTGCCCAATGCATGGGTACCTTACACATCTGTGAAGGCAATATTAATGCATAAAGGTTTTAGAGCAGCATATGTTGCCATCCAAGCAACGTTATCATGGACGCCCCTGCTTATTTCAGCAAGACATGTGTCACAACAACGTGGCTTCATAGTAATACCCCATGGTGATTAACATTTGACTTCTTTTTTACAACTTACATATTTAACAAATCACCCTCACATTGTCCGACTATACATAATCAATAAAAATACATACTAAACCTCATCTAGCTACAATTTCACCTGGTCTAGTCACTTTGTCCCGCCCCCTTGCCAGTCTTAACCAATCAGATCCATAGATGCCCTCCTGTTCTGCTCAACCTTTTTCCATGATTTGTTGTGTGTGATTATATAGCTCTTGTATGTTTTTTTTGACATGTTTATGTACAATACAAGGATTTTATAGTTCTTGTCTGCAACTGAAGCGGTTTAATCTGCAGTTTGTCCACTATTTCCCTCTTTCTTCCACTATGAGATATCACTTTACCGTGTGCGTCATTAGTTTGCAGGCCTGCACCAGTAGGCACTTGTCAGTTTACGCTGGGTCAGGTGCCCGCAATTTTGGACGTGGTGGCGTGCAGCAGCCCGACCGCTCGCTCAAGTAAACTCCCTGCAGCAACTGTTGATGTCTTGGATGCTTTAACTCTCTCTCTCTCTCTCTTTCAGCTGTGAGTGCAAGAGAAAGTGTGTTTGTGTAAGGGTGTGTGTGTGTGTGTGTGTGTGTGTGTGTGTGTGTGTGGGGCGGCGCCCTGCCAGCCAGCCAGCCAGTACCCCGACTGTTGGGCCTTGGCGAGAGCAGCCATTGCTGGACTGGTACTGCCTGGCGCTCCCTGAGACAACACAAATGTGGAAAAAAAAACTTCTGTGTGTGTGTGTGTGTTAGAGAGAGACAGAGAGGGAAATAGAGCGAGAGAGAGGAGACTGGAGGACATTGATTGAGAACATGCAGGGAGGTTAAGGTTTTAAGGGAAATAAATACGTGTTTATTGTTTGATGTGTTTGTATTACGCAAAAAAAAAGACTGTCGGTGGACTATTTTGCTGCTGTCATGAATAAAGGGGCTAATTAGTTCATTAAAAATGTCCTACTTGATGGTTATAAACAGACTGTTTCCCCTTTTTGTGCTGACTAACTAAATTTACTTAACAATGGCCATCACTGCCCTCTAGAGCAGTGTTTTTCAACCACTGCCGCGGAGATACAGTCTGGAGTGCTGTGGGAGATTATGTAATTTCACCTATTTGCGACCCCAAAAGGGACAAGCGGTAGAAAAAGAATGGATGGGGGTTAAAAGTATTTTTTGCAAACCAGTAAATATAGTCTGCAAATGATATGTTGTTGTTGAGTGTCGGTGCTGTCTAGAGCTCGGCAGAGTAACCGTGTAATACTCTTCCATATCAGTAGGTGGCAGCCGGTAGCTAATTGCTTTGTAGATGTCGGGAACAGCGGGAGCGTGCAGGTAAAAAGGTGTCTGATGCTCAAACCAAAAATAAACAAAAGGTGAGTGCCCCTAAGAAAAGAAATTGAAGCTTATGGAAGGCTATGCAGAACGAAACTAAAACTGAACTGGCTACAAAGTAAAGAAAAACAGAATGCTGGACGACAGCAAAGACTTACTGTGGAGCAAAGACGGCGTCCACAAAGTACACCCGTACATGACATGACAATCAACAATGTCCCCACGAAGGAGGATAAAAACAACTGAAATATTCTTGATTGCTAAAACAAAGTAGGAAATATCGCTCAAGGGAAGACATGAAACTGCGACAGGAAAATACCGAAAAAAGAGAAAAAGCCACCAAAATAGGAGCGCAAGACAAGAACTAAAACACTACACACAGGAAAAGAGCAACAAACTCAAAATAAGTAACGGCGTGATGTGACAGGTCGTGACAGTACACCTACTTTGAGACAAGAGCTATATTGATGCATGCTTGGTTATGGTTTAAAGTCATATCATATTGCAACAACGACTTTTAACTGTCAACTTAGTTTCGTTTTTTTAATGATTTCTGCTGAAGGTGTGCCTCCGGATTTTTTCAACGCAAACAATATGCCTTGGCTCAAAAAAGGTTAAACAACATTGCTCTAGAGGACTAAAGTAAAACATCACTGCATCCCCTATTTTTCTTCACAGGAAGATCGAAGGATATTCTTTACTTTAAAAACACTAAAAACCCGACATCTCGGCTGTGTGTTTTTTTTGCAATGCAACATTTTTCAACCAAGTATCAGTGCGCAATCCCGTGCGCACCTCCGGGAACACGCCAAGCGCGTGCCAGTCCGGCTGCAGCAAGCAGCTGCAAATCAATCAGCGGCAATCAACACACATGAGACTGATGATGAGACCTGCCTTCGTAAGCCAGCACAACCTGCTATCCCGGGCCAGAACGTAGTCATCTGTTCCTGCACAGTAAGCGACTATATAACTCTATGCACTCTTGCTCTCTCTGTGTGTTCTCCCCCGTCGTGTTGAATTGTCTCATGTCCTCCTTGTCGTCCTCCCTGCAGTCTGCCTTCGTTCCCACGTCACGAGCTGTGTGTCGCGTCTCCCCGCGATCTTGACCTCCCGCCTGGACACAGACCTTTGACGCTTCTCTCCTCCCCTCGACCGCACGTCTGCTCACGGACCTCCGAGCCAGCCTAGCCCCTCTTGGACTTCCGCCTCTAGCTCAACACTCCCGGTAACACTCAGCAGTTAATTACCACACGTAGTCGCACACCATGCACTCTTGGATTTAGTCACACTCCATTCCCTCGTGCATTATTTATATATATATATAGTATACATATATTAATAAATATAGTTAATACACCGTCCCTCCTGTCTGTGCCGTCTCCTTCCTCCTATACACACAACACCAAGATCTACTTTTTTTCATTTCAACGTGGTCCTATTCCTTCTCTTCAAATGTTTTAAAGTGCAGACCATTGAGAAGAAATCGGCAGAAAATGGCGGTTTTTAGACACAAATTAGCAGTTTTAACACGGCATATCTTGCCTTGTATTTAAGAACGCCTTTACGATTGCACAGATGTTTGGAAAAATAGCACAGAAATGTACTCATAACCTCAAAGTTTGAGTTGCTGCTATTCATAGAGTACCTCAAAGGTATTTTAACACAAGGATGTGGTGATAGAAGAAAGGTTAAAATACAATACCTTACTCTGTAGCAGCATAGGGGAAAGTTATGAACAAGTTTCACTTTTGCATTTCGTTCAAAGATCCTGGATTAAAGTTAGAAACAGAAGCGTCACTAGGTTTTAAAGAAAAGGGGAGACTTAACACCCATGCACTAATAATCGTCGCAATTCTGCATGGTAGCGGTGGTTGTGACCCCAGTATACAGAGACAGGAGACAGCGTGCAGGTAAGGAATATTTAATGTCCAAAAATACCCAAATAGAGTGCAGAAAGAAGATTATTTAATACTCAAACAAGTAGCACGTGCAGCAGGGAAGTGCACAGAAAGCATAAGGGAAGCTATGCATGGTAAACAAATCAATGACATACAAGCAGCAATGATCCAGCCATGTCTGAAGTGCAGGGCTGGCATATAAAGAAGCCTGACTGGCAACCCGGAGCAGGCATGAATCAAGGACAGGTGATGGAGACATCACTCAGGCCAGAGGAGTGGTGGAGCCAGACGGTAAGTGGAACGAAAATAAGAGCGCTGTAAAGGAAACACACACAGAAAATAATGAAACACAAAATGAGGTCAAACCTAATGTGACAGGTTGTGGCAATAATAACTTGATCATAATAATTAAGTATTATTATGATTTGTTGTATCCACTGATTATAATCCTATGTGTATCTGATAATCTCTACTTTACACTACTTTAAATCATATTTAATTGAATAATGAAACTTTAGAATTTTGGCCACTTTATGTTTAATTTGTTGGGGATTTTTGTAAAAAAACAAAACAAACAAACAAAAAAAAAGATTTAAGAGGGTTATCTATATATGTACTACGTATGGTAACCCCATCCAAACTAATTCAGAATTGTACATGTGTTTAAACAGATTATTTTAACCAAATCCATGCAATAACTATTTTTTTAGTTCATTTTTTAGTGCATATAAACAGACCGACTGTGTATATTTCGCAGCGAGGTTGGGGCCCTTCAAATCAAATCAAATCAAATCAAATCAAACTTTATTTATAAAGCGCTTTTCATACATAAAATAAATTCAACGCAAAGTGCTTTACAAAGTTAAAAACAATACCCCCATGATCACATACAGATACAGATACCAAACACAAACGCAACATACACAACATACACGCATATGCAACTATATGGACCAATGATTGCATGGCTGAGTACAGAGGAGACATGTGAGTAAACACTATCACAGCACCATGGCCACCAGGACGCTGACACAAAAGCGCCCTCACAAGCACGGCCGATAACCCCTGAGGCAGATGGCTCATCTGAAGAACGTTGGAAAATAAAAATAATAAAACTTGTAAAATAGTAAGAACCATGTGTAGAGATAAAGAATAAAATACAAGTAATACATATGAAGATTAATAGAAAAAAAAAAAATACGAAGTCGCGTGTAGAATTTGGTGCTATGCTCCTCTTCATGACACCTTTAGCATTAAAGTTAAGATGAATGTTATTTTTAAAGAAACGTTATTGTGAGTAGATGTTTTATTTGTTTGCTTTTACAGGACAGCAGCTAAGTCAAATTCTGCATCAAAGCAAAAAAATAATAATAGAGGGAAAAAAAACGTCTGTCCAATTGTGTCAATATATTCTGACAATTTGAGTCTGGTTTTTGGACCCTTGATGAGATTCTTGTTAAAGGAAACATAAACATCTGCTTAAACCGTGTTTTGGTTATGAGTGGATATATTTGGCACGGTCCTTTCATTCCAGTTAACCATATTTTTATGTGCAACAGCCATAAATATAAGACTTCAACATTTGTCATCACATGTTGTAAAAAGGTGACACGGTTAATAATGAATGACCTTTTCCAAAGACGTCATCACAGCATCTCAGTGTGTTTTTTAACACAGTTTTTATAATTTAGGGTCCCCCCGCCATCACACACACGTTTAATGGAATTGTTCCCCAGCAGGAGGTCTGTCTGTAACGGAGTTTAATCTGAAGTGTCGAAAAATAATACATGCCCGACTCTCTTTGGACCCTTTAAAATGTCCAGACGTATGAGGGTGTGCCAAGGCACAGGTATGGAAAAACTCAACCGGAGCAATAATCGCCACTGAGAGCCCAATTTCCACCCCCTACAGCACCACCACACAATATCCACCCCATAATCCAGTCTCCATTTTTATGTCAGAGTGAGACGTCTGGGTTAAATTTAGCGCGGAACATGAGTTTGTGTCTACATTGGCTTCAGGAAAGACACTTTTTGTTTCCATTGGTGTGACAACCTTTGGTAGGGTATGGTCAAAAACCCCAAAAGACTACAGTACAATTTTTTGGGTAATGTTTATAAATCTGAGTATTTTTTTCCTACTGAATTTGAGAACAAGAAACATTTTTTTAATTGAAAAATAAAGTGATTTCACTGCTGTGTGGTGTATGTAACGACGTGGACTATGGGGTGTTTGTTTTCCCGAGATGCAAGAATAGTTGGAGTGGACATGGTGTGAAGGTAGGGACATGATTTAATTTTACTATAAAAAAAGGAACAAAAAACGTGCACAAGGCGGAAGTACAAACTTGGCTATTGAAAACAAGGACTAGCACAAAGGCAAAACTATGGACATAAAATAAACAACACAAACTGTGGCATGAGCGGAGCATAAATCTATGAACAGGCATAAGCAGTAGAGTTAACAGAAGTAATGTCGCCAGGACGACCAACAGAAACTGACAGGCTTAAATAACAATGACATGATTGGCACTAAGTGCGCGAGTCCAAAACGTGAAACAGGTGAAACTAATAAGTTGTCATGTAAACAAAACAAACAAGAGTGCACAAACAGGAACTAAAAAGAGTCCAAAACCCAAACAGAACATAGCCAAACAAAAACATGATCAACAGACATGACAGTTTATCATTTTTTTATTTTTTTATTTCATGCATTAAGTTACAATGATGTGATCCTCATCATCATCACATATTTCCATTTTGATTATAATGTCTCATTACAACATTCAGTATATGCATGAATATTTTATTATTCTAAATACAGCGATAGGTGGTAGGTTGATTGATTGTATAATATTTTTTTAAATATGTGATGAATATAAATAAATAAACATTTTAATTCTAAAAAGGGAGGTAATGCTAATTTCTTTGAGTGGCACTTTAAAAAAAAATGTTATTCCGACACCATTTTAATTTATTATTATTATTATTATTAATATTGTTTTAGATTCTTTAAAAACAATGCCGGTGCTTAAACCTTGCTTGAACTTGTATTAAAAAATGAAAAAAATGGCAAATATTGGTAAAAAAACAAAACAATAACTTTTTATTTCTATGGAATTTTGCGACTTTCAGATTAAATTGAGTAGTAATTTAAATACTTCAATAATAGAAATCAAAAGACAAGTAAGAAATACCTTCAAAAATAATTAATACAATCCAAAACAAATTGTCATGATTAAAAAACGACTTACTTGAGTGGTAATGTTTGACGCTCATAACTCCTGCTGTTTGTGAATGCAACCTTCATAACGGTGTTATGAGGGTTGCTGTTGGCGTCTTAAGGTCGCCAATAAGGTTTAAAAAGAGCGTTAAAATCTGTGTGCTTCTGTCGGGACGCTACAAGACTTACAAGACGTTACTTGTACAATATTGCCTCAAATCACTTGTTGCAGGTGGCTGAGTGCGTTCATTTAGCACTTTTTTCGGTCTAACTGGTAACTGTCCTTTAGATTGGATTGGTTTCGGTTTCCGTTCATTCAACGCGTTTTCTTTATTTTCATTACTATTTACATTGTAGATTGTCACTGAAGGCATCAAAACTATGAATGAACACATGTGGAGTTATGCACTTAACAAAAAAAAAAGTGAAATAACTGAAACATATTTTATATTCAGTTTCTTCAAAATAGCCACCCTTTGCTCTGATCACTGCTTTGCACACTCTTGGCATTCTCTCGATGAGCTTCAAGAGGTAGTCACCTGAAATGGTTTTGACTTCACAGGGGTCATAGTTTTGATGCCTTCAGTGACAGTATACAATGTAAATAGTCATGAAAATAAAGGAAACACATTGACATGAGACGGTGGGTCCAAACTTTTGGCCTGTACTGTATATATATATATATATATATATATATATATATATATAAATACACATGTTAGGTCAGGAAAAAACACAGAGGCTATTTCATCCCTACAATCCTGCTCTTCAGGGGATCTTACTCATGAATAAAATAAAATCCCCTGAAGAGCAGTGAAACCTGCTAAACCCAGAGGCTATTTCATCCCTACAATCTTGCTCTTCGGGGGATTTTACTTACAAATAAAATAAAATCCCCTGAAGAGCAGGGAAACCTGCAAAACCCAAAGGCTATTCCATCCCTACAAGCCTGTTTTGCAGGTTTCCCTGCTCTTCAGGGGATTTTATTTAAAAATCCCATGAGGAGCAGGGGATTTGATTTTAAAATCGTACTTTATTTTAAAATCCCCTGAAGAGCAGGGAAACCTGCAAAACAGGCTTGTCGGGATGAAATAGCCTCTATGTTTTTTCCTGATTTAACGTATATTCCGCTCTACCCCGGTACTGAGCACTGTATAACGGATAAACCACAGTAACCTCGACTATATATATATATATATATATATATATGTATATATATATATATATATATATATATATATATATATATATATATATATATATATATATATATATGTATGTATGTATACACAGGTATATATATACATACACTACATTGCCATTCAAGTGCCATCCCATTCCTAACCCACAGGGTTCAATATGATGTCGGTCCACCTTTTGCACCTATAACAGCTTCAACTCTTCTGGGAAGGCTGTCCACAAGGATGCGGAGTGTGTTTATAAGAATTTTCCACCATTCTTCCAAAAGCGCATTGGTGAGGTCACACACTGATGTTGGTCGAGAAGGCCTGGCTCTCAGTTTCCTTTCTAATTCATCCCAAAGGTGTTTTATCGGGTTCAGGTCAGGACTCTGTGCAGGCCAGTCAAGTTCATCCACACCAGAGTCTGTCATCCATGACTTTATGGACAGTCATGATAGAAGAGGAAGGGGCCCGCTCCAAACTATTCCCACCAGGTTGGGAGCATGGAATTGTCCAAAATGTTTTGGTATCCTGGAGCATTCAAAGTTCCTTTCACTGGAACTAAGGGGCCAAGCCCATCCGTCCATCCATTTTCTACCGCTTATTCCTTTTGGGGTCGCGGGGGGCGCTGGAGCCTATCTCAGCTACAATCGGGCGGAAGGCGGTTTACACTCTGGACAAGTCGCCACCTCATCGCAGGGCCAACACAGATAGACAGACAACATTCACACTCACATTCACACACTAGGGCCAATTTAGTGTTGCCAATCAACCTATCCCCAGGTGCATGTCTTTGGAGGTGTGAGGAAGCCGGAGTACCCGGAGGGAACCCACGCAGTCACGGGGAGAACATGCAAACTCCACACAGAAAGATCCCGAGCCCGGGATTGAACCCAAGACTACTCAGGACCTTCGTATTGTGAGGCAGATGCACTAACCCCTCTTCCACCGTGCTGCCCAACTCCTGGAAAAACAACCCCACAACATAATTCCTCCTCCACCAAATTTCACACTCGGCACAATGCATTCCGAAAAGTAGCATTCTCCTGGCAACCTCCAAACCCAGAATATTTAGGAGCGAGGAAATTTCACAACTGGATTTGTTGCACAGGTGGCACCCTATGACAGTTCCACGCTGGAAATCACTGAGAGCGGCCCATTCTCTCACAAATGTTTGTAGGAACAGTCTCCGTGCATAAGTGCTTAATTTTATACACCTGTGGCTGGGCCAAGTGATTCGGACACCTGATTCTGATCATTTGGATGGGTGGCCAAATACTTTTGGCAATATATATATATATATATATATACAGTATATATATATATATATATATATATATATATATATATATATATATATATATATATATATATATATATATATAGGTGTTAGTGGTTCGATTTGCAGGTATGTTCGAAATAAACTGAAAATTGCATTTGTGTACAAATATTTGGCTCTATTTTAAAGTTAATTCAAATTAAGAAAGCAAGTAATATCCTGTGATTAATCATGATTAATTCAATTAATCTGATTAAAAAATGGATAATTTGTCAGCACAAATAAATATAAATCCCAAAGATACTCTGCAATAAATTGCGTCATTTGAGACGTGACCACGGCCAATCCCACCAATCCCGGATGCTTCCTCAAAGTGTCGGTGTTGCAGGTTTGTGTTGCCGTGGTGATCGGATTTATGACCTCGCACATGGTGCTTCGCCGCCGAACAGGAAACATTTGGTGCCGCCGCCAACCGACCATGCGACTCTTCTGGACGACTTCACATGATCGCTCGGCCAGACGGGAAGTCAGCAGAGAGCGCAAAAAAAAAAAAAATCAAATAATTTTCTTTTCGGACGCACGCAACTTTTATTATTGCATTTCTTTTCAGGGTCAATTGATCCCAGATGAGAGGAGGCCAATATGTAACATGACTCACTGGCCTGCGTGTGTGTCGCCAGAGGTGGGCTCGTCAGCTGGAACGACGACAAACACACACACACACACACACACACACGCACACACACACACACACACACACACGCACTCACACACAACGTGCAGTCTTGAGTGGGCACCAACTGGAGCGAGCCGTTGCAGGCGGGAAAAAGGTGTGAGCAGTAAAAGTGGTGTGGTGTGTGTGGGTGAGTGTGAATGTGTGTTGTGTATTTGCGGAGTTTTTGCAGTTGTGACAGCTGGGATGAAGAAGTGGAGGCGGCGCGTGTGATGGGAAGAGGTGCCAACAGAGCAAGTGTCTCTTTATTTTCACATAGCACGCGTGTGTGTGTGTGTGTGTGTGTGTGTGTGTGTGTGTGTGTGTGTGTGTGTGTGTGTGTGTGTGTGTGTGTGTGTTGCTGGACTGTATGTTACGATATGTACATCTGTGTTTATCATCTCTGTAGGTTCTGCTATGATCCTGTTTGATTGGACCACCAATACACTGTATACACTCTGCTAATCATTCTGCTGTTTACATGACACGTCCAGTTCATTGCTGCTGGATGTGCACACTTACCGGATTTTCCGGACCGTAGGGCGCACCGGATTATAAGGCGCACTGCCGATGAATGGTCTATTTTTGATCTTTTTTTCATATATAAGGCGCACCGGAATATAGGACGCATTAAAGGCCTACTGAAATGCGATTTTCTTATTTAAACGGGGATAGCAGGTCCATTCTATGTGTCATACTTTATCATTTCGCGATATTGCCATATTTTTGCTGAAAGGATTTAGTAGAGAACATCGACGATAAAGTTCGCAACTTTTGGTCGCTGATAAAAAAGCCTTGCCTGTACCGGAAGTAGCAGACGAGTAGCGTGACGTCACAGGTTGTGGGGCTCCTCACATCTGCACATTGTTTACAATCATGGCCACCAGCAGCGAGAGTGATTCGGACCGAGAAAGCGACGATTTCCCCATCAATTTGAGCGAGGTTGAAAGATTTGTGGATGAGGAAAGTGAGAGTGAAGGACTAGAGGGCAGTGGGAGCGATTCAGATAGGGAAGATGCTGTGAGAGGCGGGTGGGACCTGATATTCAGCTGGGAATGACTAAAACAGTAAATAAACACAAGACATATATATACTCTATTAGCCACAACACAACCAGGCTTATATTTAATATGCCACAAATTAATCCCGCATAACAAACACCTCCTCCCTCCCGTCCATATAACCCGCCAATACAACTCAAACACTTGCACAACACACTCAATCCCACAGCCCAAAGTACCGTTCACCTCCCCAAAGTTCATACAGCACATATATTTCCCCAAAGTCCCCAAAGTTACGTACGTGACATGCACATAGCGGCACGCACGTACGGGCAAGCGATCAAATGTTTGGAAGCCGCAGCTGCATGCGTACTCACGGTACCGCGTCTGCATATCCAACTCAAAGCCCTTCTGGTAAGAGTCTCTGTTGTCCCAGTTCTCCACAGGCCAATGGTAAAGCTTGACTGTCATCTTCCGGGAATGTAAACAATGAAACACCGGCTGTGTTATCCGGCACAACAGTCAGGGGGTGCATTCTACGGCGGGGGTGCGTTATCCGGCACAACACCTGCCGCAATACGCCGCTTCCCACCTACAGCTTTCTTCTTTGCTGTCTCCATTGTTCATTGAACAAATTGCAAAAGATTCACCAACACAGATGTCCAGAATACTGTGGAATTTTGTGATGAAAACAGACGACTTAATAGCTGGCCACCATGCTGTCCCAAAATGTCCTCTACAATCCGTGACGTCACGCGCAGACGTTTTCAGCAAGATATTTCGCGCAAAATTAAAAATTGCACTTTAGTAAGCTAACCCGACCATATTGGCATGTGTTGCAATGTTAAGATTTCATCATTTGTATATAAACTATCAGACTGCGTGGTCGGTAATAGTGAGTTTCAGTAGGCCTTTAAAGGAGTCATATTATTATTATTATTTTTTTTTTCTGAATATAAAACACTTCCTTGTGGTCTACATAACATGTAATGGTGGTTCTTTGGTCAAAGTGTTGCATAGATTATGTTTTACAGATCATCTTCAAGCCGCTTTCTGACAGTCGCTTACAGATGCGCCGTTTTGTGGGCGCTCTTATTTACGTGGCTCACCTTCTGCGGCGTCTTCTCCCCGTCCTGTTTGTTGTACACTGCAAAAAGTCAGTGTTCAAAAACTTAGGGGTATTTTATTTGAACCAAGCAAAATTATCTGCCAGTAGAACAAGAAAATTTGGCTTGTCAAGACTTTCCAAAACAAGTAAAATTAGCTGACCTGAATGAACCCAAAAATACCTTAAAATAAGTATATTCTCACTAATAACAACTGTACTACAATACGAGTGTGCATTTTCTATTGTTTCATTGAAAATAAAACAGCAAAGTCCATTTGACTGTCATCTGTTTTAATTATGAGACACAATTGTGTCAAAGTCATGATTTTTTTTTCATGCTTGAAATAAGAAATTGTACTTTAAAAAGTACTTTTATACTTGTGAGTGTTGATAACACAGCTTTGCAACAATTGATATTCTAGTTTCAAGCATGTTTTACTCAATATAGGTCATCAAAACTCAGCAACAAGCTGTATTATCTTACTGAGATCATTTAGGACCAAAACCCTTAAAACAAGTAAAACACTCTAACATAAAATCTTCTTAGTGAGAATAATTATCTTATCACAAAATAAGCAAACATCACCTTTATTTGAGATATTTATTCTTACTTATATATCAGTTTTTGCAGTGTAGCGGTGTAGCGTGCAAGGACGGGAGTGGAAGAAGTGTCAAAAGATGAAGCTAACTGTTTTAATGAAATTCAGACTTTACTTCAATCAATAACAGAGCAGCATCTCCTCATCCGGAAACAACCACACAGGAAATGTGTCCCATGAAAAAACTCTAATAACTACAGTTCCTTGGGTGAATAATGTAAACTCACGACACCGGTATGTTTTAGCGCTTTCATGGCGAGTTTACTGACAGATATAAGTAAGAACTTTACACTACTTTATATTAGAAATGGCAACAGCGGAGGATGAATGTCACATAATAAGAAGA
Source organism: Nerophis lumbriciformis (assembly GCF_033978685.3). Classification (NCBI taxonomy): domain Eukaryota; kingdom Metazoa; phylum Chordata; class Actinopteri; order Syngnathiformes; family Syngnathidae; genus Nerophis; species Nerophis lumbriciformis. The sequence continues at coordinate 15,963,060 of NC_084569.2, forward strand.
TAGAGAAAAAGAAGAAGCTTATCGACTACGGTGTCCGCACGGACTACAAAGGCGAACGCGTGCAATTTTTCAGGAGTTGTTGTGATTATATGTAACATGTTTATGTGTGCTATGGAAAATGAGGTCTTTTCCCTGGGACTCAATCTGGACCCCCTCCCGAGGGTCCAGCCTTTGACTGATATTTTTTACTCTTCCCCCCTTTCCCAATATCACCTTTTCCCCCCCTTTTTTAAGGAGCGCCGTAAGTGGCTGATTCGTCGGCGGTCCTGTCTTGTCTCCCTGTAATGTATGACTGCTCTTAGTGGGACTGTGCCGAAAATGTAATTGCAGTTCTTATGTGTCTTGTACATGTTAAAGAATCGACAATAATAAAGCATCCTCCATCCATCCAACCTTCTCCCAAATACAGTTAAGCAGGTACCAGAAAGTAAGAAAAGTTGCTTTTTGCATAATATTGCAAAACAAAATGGCAGATAATATGTCTTACCTTATACACACACCATGATAATACTCGTATGTTTAATGCTCCGACAATCCTTCAAGCAGTGCGGGCTTCACAGCTTACCAAAGTCGTACTAAAATATTTTGATGGATTTTTGAGTGTGTAATGTTCTATTTTTTCAATGGAACAATTAAAATGTGTGCTGTTGTTTACTTGAGTCATATTGCCATCATAGTGCCATCTACACGTACGTAAATATTTTATGTTTGACTGCCATCTACTGGTCACACTTATCATTACACCATGTACCAAATAAAATAGCTTTGAGGTTGGAATGCTCAACCAAAATTATTCCTCACATTAGGAGCACCGGGTTATAAGGCGCACTGTCGAGTTTTGAGGGAAAAAAAAAGATTTTAAGTGCGCCGTATAGTCCGGAAAATACGGTACACCAAAACAGTCTAAAGGTAGAGATCCATGTATACATCCATTCTGCACATATTCATCCCGAATAACGGGTGAGCTGGAGCCTATGCCAGCTGACTGCGGGCAACCAAACGCAGGATCCATATAGATAACAAACAATTCACGCTCAAGTCACACCGATGGACTATTTAAAACCAGGCTATTCAATTCATTGAACTCAATCCCGTTGAATTCAGGTAAAAAAACATGTGAAAGACTTTGTAGCAGATTACTAAAAACAGTAAAACGCTGTCATAGATGATCCCTCTTTTTTGCAGTAGGTTCCTAAAAACCGTAACTGGCCCCGTTTGTATACACCAGGGGTCCCCCCAATTTTTTTTCTTTTCTTTGAAAATATATATTTTTTAAAAATCTGTCCTTTCTAATCCATTTTCTACTGCTTGTTACTCTTGGTGTCTCCGAGCCGCTCAGGCAAATCATATTGTCTAAAAATGCATTTTCCCATCGAATAACGGGACATCATCGCGCTCGAATATATATATATATATATATATATATATATATATATATATATATATATATATATATATATATATATGTATATATATATATATATATATATATATATATATATATATATATATATATATATATATATATATATGTGTATATATATATATATATATATATATATATATATATATATATATATATATATATATATATATATACATATATATATATATATATATATATATATATATATATATATATATATATATAAGAGATGTCCGATAATGGCTTTTTTGCCGATATCCGATATTGTCCAACTCTTAATTACGGATTCTGATATCAACCGATACCGATATATACAGTCGTGGAATTAACACATTATTATGCCTAATTTAGTTGTGATGCCCCGCTGGATGCATTAAACAATGTAACAAGGTTTTCCAAAATAAATCAACTCAAGTTATGGGAAAAAAATGCCAACATGGCACTGCCATATTTATTATTGAAGTCACAAAGTGCATTTTTTTTTTTTAACATGCCTCAAAACAGCAGCTTGGAATTTGGGACATGCTCTCCCTGAGAGAGCATGAGGAGGTTGAGGTGGGCGGGGTTGAGGTGGGGGGTTAGGGGGTATATATAAGGATGCAAGGGGTTCTGGGTATTTGTTCTGTTGTGTTTATGCTGTGTTACGGTGCGGATGTTCTCCCGGAATGTGTTTGCCATTCTTGTTTGGTGTGGGTTCACAGTGTGGCGCATATTTGTAACAGTGTTAAAGTTGTTTATACGGCCACCCTCAGTGTGACCTGTATGGCTGTTGACCAAGTATGCAATGCATTCAATTGTGTGTGTGAAAAGCCCTGGAAAGAGGTTCCGCAGCCTCCGTAGCAGAACCTCCAGGTTCTGTAACAGCTTCTTCCCTAAGGCCATGAGACTCTTGAACGCATCATAATAAACCCTTCAATTCCCCCCCCCAAAACGGATTAACTCGCTGGAATATAAAGACAATATAACATACATCCATAAACGTGGATGCCTATGCAAAAGTGCAATATATGTATCTGTACAGTAATCTATTTATTTATATCTGCATCTTATTTCTCTTTTGTCCTGCACTACAACGAGCTAATGCAACAAAGTTTCGTTCTTATCTGTACTGTAAAGTTCAAATTTGAATGACAATAAAAGGAAGTCTAAGTCTAATATTGAATGCAGACACAGTAGTAGAGTTGCACTTGCCCGTGCATGTGCTGTGTACGCTTCCACGGTAGGTGAGGTCATTCCGCCGCTGCTGCAGTAACGAGCCATCCAGGCGGACCCCGATGAGGTCATCGCGCCGGCCGGATTAAGGCGGTGACAACTGGTGCTTGAGTCCGCTGCCAGCCAGCGCTGGCCGGGGAGCGCTTGTGTCGAGTCTAACACTCCGCAGTCGTCGCCGCTTTCTCGTTCTCGCCCGCTTTCGCCACGCTGTTGTTTTTTCATTAGCCGGGGTTTTTTGGACTGGGGCCCCGCGGCCCGAGCGGCTTGCCAGGACCACAGCGTGAAGCCGCAGTTGTTGCGCGGCTTTTTCTGGGGGCCCTTTTGGTCTCGAGGACGAAGATGAAGAGATATCAGCTTACGACACAAACGCACTCATTGACTCAATTATGCAACACTTTGATGATAAATTGCGATAACTTTAGGATTATGCTGCGGACAGATGCCATGTGACCACTGCAGTACTCCTTTAAAGCAGATGACAGATGGACTGGTTAGGGGCCTGAGAAGGGCAGACATGGACGGTATCATATTAATTCCTATGTGTCAAAGTCAAAGCCCACGGGCCAGATCTGGCCCGCGAATAAATTATCTATGGGATGATATTTGATTAGTATTAGAACTGGCCCGCAGGCCACAGCCGCCTGCTGCTGTTTTGCACGCACCAATACTCCATCACTGCATCACATTCTCACTGGCACTCATCGTGGGTGGACACTCCCCTTTCCTCTCCCTTATCTCTTCTGCTTGCTTCTTGTCTTGTCTTAGCTTTCTTGTTGCCAGGACAGTGGGGCGAAGACACAACAAACTCCCTTCACACACACATGCATCCACAAAAAAATATACGCCACACACACATACCCCACCCCCCCATCCAAGACAGATGGATAGACGGATGGGCAGCGCCTGAAGGGCTGTAGCCTGTCCACGTGGCCACCACTCCCTTCCCTCTGTTGCTAGTCTCGAGATGTACGTTGTAATATGTGTATGTGCTTTGCTATGGAGGTTTTTTTCCCACTTGTGGAGGGGGGCGTGGCCTGCGGGCCTGCCGCGGAACGGGGTGTGCAAGGACCGGCCTGGAAGACAGCGACGAGTGAGTAGATGGCCCACGTAGGCCTTGTTATCTAATCATCTGTCGCCTTTATTAGCAGCAGCCGGAACGAGACACGGGGTGGGAGTTGGAGTCCGAGAAAGACACACAGACTAAGACATGCTGGACTGAAAAGTCTGAAAATATATTGCTGGAAAGCAATCCCTGAATGAAAATAAAAGACTGTTAACTTAGACTGCCGGGCTCACAAGAGGAATCTTGGTGTCAGGAGAAACCTCTACACCACTCTAGACTGGGCCCCCTTAGGAGGTATTTTTTTTACACATCCTTCCCCAGCGTTGACCTTTTTCCCATCTTTTACGGGGCGCCTTGTGGCGACCCATCAGCGTTCCTGTTCTGTAACCCTGTACACTGTTTGTTGTTGTTCTAATTTTGAACGGGTGTGTGCTGGAAACAAAGTTTCGTTGAACTTGTGCAATGACAATAAAGACCTTCTTACCTACCTACCATCAGTGTTGATGCTAGGAATTTTCCCAGGGACCCCATCAAGTTATAAAAACGGGGTCCCGCAGAACATTTTTGGGGTCCCACTTTTTTGTAACCGTTTTGAAAACAAATGATAAATGTATGCATTATCCTGTTATATCCCACATTCTATATTGTGTTTTGGAAAAAGGTTGTCATAAATGTTACTTAATTCATTTAAAAAAAATGAACAAAATAACACAAATTTATTCAGTTATAAATATTCATTCACTTTCTTCTTTCCTTCATGGATCTAAACTTCACCGCTGCCTGTATTTTTTTCTATATTTTATTGTAATATTTTCAGAATGTGTTTGTTCTATTTTTGGCCAAAGTAAGACAAAGAAAACAATCTGAAGTTGTCCTTATTTTTTTGTTTTTAATGGTCCGGCCCGCCTGTGCACAGATTTTCCTCCATGTGGGCCCCTGAGCTAAAATGAGTTTGACACCCCTGCTCTTGTTTTTAAGTATAAAACACAAATAACCTAAATGACTCAACGGGTCAAATTTGACCCCCGGGCATTTTTTTGGGACCCTTGATTTGGTCTTTTCTTCTTGTGGCCCAATTCCGTTAAACAGAAAAAAACTAACTGTAAGAGACTCACATGGTTTGGTGGTAGCGGGGGGTGTATTTTGTAGCGTCCAGGAAGAGTTAGTGCTGCAAAGGTTTCTGAGTATTTGTTCTGTTGTGTTTATGTTGTGTTACGGCGCGGATGTTCTCCCGAAATGGGTTTGTCATTCTTGTTTGGTGTGGATTCAAAGTGGCGTATATTTGTAACAGTGCTAAAGTTTTTTATACGGCCACCCTCAGTATAACCTGTATGGCTGTTCATCAAGCATTCACGTGTGTGTGCGTACAGAAGCCGCACATATCTTTTGACTGGGCCGCCACGTTGTTAGAATGGATGAAAAGCGGACGTGACGACAGCTCGTAGAGGACCGTAAAGGCAGTGCCTTAAAGTCACGCCCCCAAGACTGTGGTCCGGGTGGAATACGAGATACAATGACTGATGAACACCTTCGTTCGATAATGAAGATTGCCTCAGCTCAAAGCCTGAGCCCCGACATTAATGAACTAGCATCCAAGAAAAGATGCCAGGTATCTGGCTTGGGCACATCAGATTAGATCAGTGTGTTGCAAACTGAGCAGTTTAAAGTCCTGAATGGTTGGTTTATTCATTGTTATTTTATTTTCAAATTTATTAGCCTGTGGAAAAAGTTAATGTTGATATTTACCTCAGAAGGCTGCAAATAGAAAAGAGGCATTACATTTTTATTTAAATTGTATTTGATTTGCCATTGATATTTTTTAATTATTATTATTATTATTATTTGAAACTCGATTTTGCATGTCACTATAAAGTTATATAAGCCTTGATTGTTCAATATTTAATGCAAAACTTGTTTGGGTCCCTATTAAAAGGTTAATTTGTTCAACCTTGGCCCGTGGCTTTGTTCAGTTAAAATTTTTGGCCCACTCTGTATTTGAGTTTGACACCCCTGGTCTAAGAAAAACAAAGACAAAGACAAGAATACGAACACGAAACAAAGGCTACAGAAGGTGGAAGAATTAAAACGAGATTATAAGTCCCGGCAGGCTCTGTTCACTAAAGCTATGGTGTCGTTTTGATAACTGACACCATGTTTGATTATAATTGTGTTCCGGTACAGGGGGAAGAAGACAGCACAGAATGCAGGGACATAGTTTTAGCTCTATTTATTATATTTACAAAAGCATGGAGTGTGAAACTATGTGTTTCTGATGAGTGTTGAGCGAGGTGCGGAAGTCCAAGGGAGCAAGGCAAGCTCGAACGTCCGTGGGCAGGCGTGAGGTCAAGGGCAGGGGCGAGGCGTCAAGAGTCCATGTCCAGGAGTGAGGTCGAGATCCAAGAGGCAGCCAGGGAACCAGAGGGAATAGGGGGAGACGAGACACACAGCTTGTGACGCGGGAACGGAGTAATGCTGCTGGAAGACGACAAGGAACACAAGGCAAATGAACACGGAGGGGGAGAAACACACAGAGAGAGAGAGTGTGCATAGAACTAGAGATATTCGGCTTACTGTACTGGAACAGGTCGCTATGTCATACTTGCCAACCCTCCCGATTTTTCCGGGAGACTCCCAAATTTCAGTGCCCTTCCCGAAAATCTACCGGGGCAACCATTCTCCCGAATTTCTTCCGATTTTCACCAGGACAACAATATTAAAGGAGTGCCGTGAAGGCACTGCCTTTAGCGTCCTCTACAACCTGTCGACGCGTCCGCTTTTTCACCATACAAACAGCGTGCCGGCCCAGTCACATGTTGTCTGCGGCTCCTGCATACACACGAAAGTGACTGCAAGACATACTTGGTCAACAGCCATACAGGTCAGACTGAGGGTGGCCATATAAACAACGTTAACACTGTTACAAATATGCGCCACACTGTGAACCCACACCAAACAAGAATGACAAACACATTTCGGGAGAACATCCGCACCGTAACACAACATAAACACAACAGAACAAATACCCAGAATCCCTTGCATCCCTAACTCTTCCGGGCTACAATATACACCCCCGCTTCCCCCAAACCCCCCAATCTCCCGAATTCGAAGGTCTCAAGGTTGGCAAGTATGCGCTACGTTCTGGCCCAGAACGCAGGTTTGCACAGGCTTAAGATGCCCAGGGAGCTCATCAGTGACAGGTGTGCTGATTGCTGATTGATTGCAGCAGGAGTGGCGCGGGCAGGAGCGCGCTTGGAGGTGCGCTCAGCAGAGGAATGCACATTGGAATGCGCCCGGGCTGTGACAAATAGTAATATTTGAATGACGATAGATGAATGTGTTGTGGCAGTATGCGGATTTCACCAATGCGGCGGTTTGTGGTAACACTCGGTTGCTTTTCCAGACATGTTTAATAAACCACCAACGTTAGAATGCTAAATATGAAGTTTAATGGCTTTGGAAAAACACTGAGACAAAGTCTAAACTTTTTTGTTCTTCATGGTGTTTTTGAAACTGCGCCATTTTTTTCCTCGGACTTTTCAACTTATGTCAAGTGTTTTTTGCCAAGAGGATTATTTGTAGTATGTACATTTTCAAAATGTACTTGTTCTATTTTTTGGCCAAAGTAAGGCACAGGAAAGAATCTGAAGTTGTCCTTATTTTTAAGTTATTATGCCATTGTCATGTCTGTGTGATCATGTTTTGTTTTAGTCATGTTCGGTTTTGTTTTTGGACTTTTTTGTGCACTTTTGTTTTGTTGTCACCATAGCAACCATTAGTTTTCACCTGTCACATCACGCACCTGTTTCACGTTTTGAGTCACGCACCTGCTTTCACTAATCATGTCTATAGTATTTAAGTTCATTGTTTTCAGTTTGTCGTTCTGACGACATCTTGCATTTATGCTTCTGCACACTCTCCACACACCCTTAAGACCCTTGCTGCTCTTTTTTCATGCCGGTTCCATGCCAAGTAAGTTTTTGTTTATTAAGCCACAGTTAGTGTTTTTTGTTGTTCATAGTTTCTGCCTTTGTGCAAGTATTTGTTTTCATAGCCAAGTCGTTTCTCCGCCACTGTGTGCGCTTTTCGTTTGTACTTTATTTTGACATATTAAATAAATCATGTATTTACATTCCCGTGTCGCCCGAGCCAACTTTCCGTTGCATTCCAGAAAAGCAAACACCCAGGACCAAGTCATGACAGCCATTGCTTGATTGATTGATTGAAACTTGTATTAGTAAATTGCACAGTACAGTACATATTCTGTACAATTGACCACTAAATGGTAACACCCGAATAAGTTTTTCAACTTGTTTAAGTCAGGGTCCACGTCAATCAATTCATGATTTTACCAGTCCGGCCCTAGTGGTAATAGATTTTCCTTCATGCGGCCCTTGAGCTAAAATGAGTTTGACACCCTTGTATTGATTGTAAGATCATAACAGTGCCACATAACAGGATGGTCTGGTCTATGTCCTGGTTATTTCACATTTTGATATAGTCACATATTAGCAGTATGTACACCATCTCCCTTTGTCTATTAGGTTAAGTATTGAGTTTTTCTCTCTTTAGGGCCACCGTACTTCTTGTATGTACATGGAAAAGTGTACAAATGCAGTCTGTTAGACTAGACCAGACCATTTTGACCAGAGAACAATACATTTTGTGTTGCCAAATGGGAAATGACGAATTAACGTACCAGAAGCTTACAATTAGGGGTGTCAAATTATCTTGTTAATTGCGATTCATTAATTACTGTCATACTTTGCACTTTCACTCTGTCACTCGACTTGGCCGGGTGAAGCGCGTGATGTTAGCGATTTTAAATCAAATCAATTCAAATCAAATCAAACTATACTTATAAAGTTATCAAGGGTCCTTGAGGGTGCATGGGAGTTTGCCCAACCAGTCTACATTTGTTTCGTGGACTTGGAGAAGGCCTTCAATCATGTCCCTCGGGGAAGTCCTGTTGAGAGTGCTTAGAGACTATGGGGTATCGGACAGTGACGTGCGGTCACTGGAGGTTAATTCACCCCCCTCCGCAGAATGCACCCCCTGACGGGAGCGCCACACCAACCAAAGCCCACACCCAAACCCTCCACGTGCAAGACCGAATCCACCCAAAAAACGTCACTTAACAAGAAGCCAAAAAGTGCAAAAACAACAATGCTCGCGCCGGAGGAGCCGTGAACGACTGCAGGGACACAACATTAGGTACACCTGCAGACTGCAGTACGGATTTCATATTTCATTCATTCACAACTCCTCCGACACGAACACCACTGTTCCCGCACTTATAAGTAAAGGTAAGACCATAATAACGTTTTTTTAATTAAATGTGCTTTTTTGTGTGCTACAGTTTGTATGTGTAAAGTTAAAGTTAAGTTAAAGTACCAATGATTGTCACACACATACTAGGTGTGGTGAAAGTTGTCCTCTGCATTTGACCCATCCCCTTGTTCACCCCCTGGGATGTGAGGGGAGCAGTGGGCAGCAGCGGCGCCGCGTCCGGGAATAATTTTTGGTGATTTAACCCCCAATTCCAACCCTTGATGCTGAGTGCCAAGCAGGGAAGAATGCTGGTATGAGCTTTTAAACATAACCTGTTAACTGCTGCTAATCAAATGGTGAATAAGATACTCTTTAGGGTTCATAAGTTTGTAAATCTGACTGTGATGAAGTCAGTGCCTCACCAGCCATCAACCTCACCGAACGTCACTGGTATCGGATCACCTGATTGTGGCAGTCCGTTCCCTGTATGATCGGTGTCAGAGCTTGGTCCGCATTACCAGCGAACCCGTTTCCAGTGAGGGTTGGACTCCGCCAGGGATGCACTTTGTCACCGATTCTGTTTACAACTTTTATGGACATTATTTCTGGGCGCATTCAGGGCGTTTAGGAGATCCGGTTTGGTGACTGCAGGGTTAGGTCTCTGCTTTTTGCAGATGATCTGGCCCTGCTGGCTTTTGAACTTTGCGCCTATAACAGTCCGGATGGTTCTTTTCCTCTTTTGTTCCGGAGGACACGACGTCCACAGTTTCCAAAAACAATTTGAAATGTGGACTCATCAGACTACAGAACACTTTTCCACTTTGCATCAGTCCGTTTCTGGGTGTTGTTGATAAATGACTTTTGCTTTGCATAGTAGAGTTTTAACTTGCACTTACAGATGTAGCGACGACCTGTAGTCACTGACAGTGGTTTTCTGAAGTGTTCCTGAGCCCATGTGGTGATATCCTTTACACACTGATGTCGCTTTTTGATGCAGTAACGCCGGAGGGATCGAAGTTCCGTAATATCATCGCTTACGTGAAGTGATTTCTCCAGATTTTCTGAACCTTTTGATGATATTACGGACCGTAGATGGTGAAATCCCTAAACTCCTTGCAATTGCTGGTTGAGAAATGTTCTTAAAAACAATTCGCTCACACATTTGTTCACAAAGTGGTGACCCTCGCTCCATCCTTGTATACGAATGACTGAGCATTTCATGGAAGCTGCTTTTATACCCAATCATGGCACCCACCTGTTCCCAATTCACCTGTGGGATGTTCCAAATAAGTGTTTGATGAGTATTCCTCAACTTTATCAGTCTTTTTTGCCACGTGTGCCAGCTGTTTTGGAACATGTTGCAGGCATCAAATTCCAAATGAGCTAATATTTGCAAAAAATAACACAGTTTTCCAGTTTGAACGTTAAATATCTTGTCTTTGCAGTCTATTAAATTGAATATAGGTTGAAAAGGATTTGCAAATCATTGTATTCTGTTTTTATTTACCATTTACACAACATGCCAACTTCACTGTTTTGGGTTTTGTATTTTCTTATTTTTATTTGATTTTTTTTAAACCCCAATGTATATATATTTATTTTGTGAAAAACACAAAATATGCAATATTTTCCAAAAAATGGTTTCAAAGTGGAATATTTGAGATTTAGTTTTAGCACGGGGTTGCATGGTAACATCTGGGGTTCTCTCCAGGTACTCCGGCTTCCCCTCACCTCCAAAGACATGCACCTGAAGATAGGCTGATTGGCAACACTAAATTGGCCCTAGTGTGTGAGTGTGAGTGTGAATCTGAGTGTGTTGGCCCTGCGAGGAGGTGACGACTTGTCCAGTGTTTATAATGCAGAAAATGTCTGTTTTTGCAGTATGATTGCAAATGGTCCTAAAGTGACCTGACGGGTCATAACATCACACTTTCCCTGCTGTCTTCATCTAGTGCAAGGGTCGGCAACCCAAAATGTTAAAAGAGCCATATTGGACCAAAAATTCACAAAAAAACAAATCTGTCTTGAACTAGGACACACAAAGGACATAAGTAAAGGAAATTAAATGACCTCAAATATACCTGCAAAAAAGGAATAATGATGCAATATGTACATACATAAATAAATAGCATATTAGCATTGATTACCTTGCAGTCATGGATTGACAAAGTATGCCTGATAAGCACGCCAGCAAATCAATACAATCAACAAAGCTCACCTTTGTGCATTCACGCACAGCATAAAACGTTTGGTGGACAAAATGAGACAAAGGAGGAGTGGCATAAAACACGTCTTTCTGTGGCAGCATCGGAGAAAGTTGTACATGTAAACAAATTAGATTACTATTATTATTAGAATAATCACAACATTTTTTGAATCGCTTGATAGCACTATTATCATATTTTGAGGAGAATCATCACATGTTAGAGCAGTGTTTTTCAACCACTGTTCCTCCGCGTGAGATATTGTCTGGTAAATGGGAAATGATGCAACTTAGGAAGGCGTGGCGCGGGTTGGGAGAGTGGCCATGCCGGCAACCTGAGGGTTCCTGGTTCAATCCCCACCTTCTACAAACTCCGTCACATCCGTTGTGTCCTTGAGCAAGACACTTCACCCTTGCTCCTGATGGGTCTTGGTTAGGGCTTTGCATGGCAGCTCCCCCAATCAGTGTGTGAATGGGTGAATGTTGAAATAGTGTCAAAGCGCTTTGAGTACCTTGAAGGTAGAAAAGCACTATACAAGTATAACCCATTTATCATAACTTATTGGTCCAAAAAATATTTTTTTGCAAATCAATAATTATAATCTGCAGATAAAGTGCCGTTGTCGAGTGTCTGTGCTGTGGAGAGCTCGGCAGGGTAACCATGTAAAACTCCATATCAGTAGGTGGCAGCAGGTAGTTCATTGCTTTGTAGAATTCGGAAGCGTCTAGGATGGTTTGTCGTGATCCCAATATGCAGAGCACAGCGGGAGAGGGCGTGCAGGTAAAAAAAAGTATGTAAGGCTTCAACCAAAAAATTAACAAAACGGAAAGGAAAAGGCAATGAAGCATAGGGATGGCAATGTAAAACGAAAGTAAAACTGAACTGGCTACAAAGTAAACAAAAACAGAATGCTGGACGACAGCAAAAACTTACAGCGTGTGGAGCAAAAGACGGCGTCCACAAAGTACATCCGTGCATTACATGGCAATCAACAATGTCCACAAAAAGAAGGACAGATGAAATAGTCTTGTTTGCCAATATAAAGCAGTTCAGGCAATAGCACTCAAAGGAAGGTGTGAAGCTGCTACAGGAAAACACCAACAAAACAGGAAAAAACACCAAAATAACAGCGCAAGACAGGAACTAAAGCACTACACACGGGAAAACAACAACCAACTCAAAATAAGGCACGGCAACCTGGTGGAGTTTCATTTTTTAAACCTTTTCTGCTGGTGGTGTGCCTCCGTATTTTTTTAATTAAAAAAATGTGCCTTGGCTCAAAAACACTGCGTTAGAGTAGAAACATAACACATGCATGCAGCCTAGTGGCTAGAGTGTCCGCCCTGAGATCGATAGGCCGAGTCATACCGAAGACTATAAAAATGGGACCCATTACTAAGGATGATGTTTGATGAGAAATCATCGAGTTCGAGCCCATTATCGAATCTCCTTATCGATTCTCTTATCAAATCCAGATAGGTTGTTATATATGGAAAAAACCACAATATTTGGTTTAATAAAAGCTCACTTTTATTTTATAAGAAAAAAATAAAATAAATAAATACATATTGACTGTTACCCCCCTAAAAAAAAATATATATATATATATAAATATTGACTGTTGTTACCCAAAGTATATTAAGTGGGATTTTTCAGAAAAACAAATATATACAGTAACTCAAAAACAACCTGTTTCTGTGATCACTATAGGTGAATAGCCATGCTTTGAGGCGTTTTTTTCCGGTCCATTATTATTTTTCATCATTAGACTACGTCATTTCCTGTGATGTCCCACAGGGCATTTCTTGTGGGACGGGATTCGTTCCCAGGGATTCGAATATAGAACCAACTCTTTTTCTTTACTATAGTGGCCTCGATAACGGGAACCGGTTCTCAAATAGGGATTTGAGTCCAAGGAATCGGTTCTTTTCTTATCGAACGGTTCTTTTCTTATCGAACAACCGGGAGAACCGGTTTCGAACATCATCCCTACCCATTACCTCCCTGCTTGGCACTCAGCATCAAGGGTTGGGATTGGGGGGTCAAATCACCAAAAATGATCCCCGGGCGCGGCCACCGCTGCTGCTCACTGCTCCCCTCACCTGATCAAGGAGTGATGGGTCAAATGCAGAGGATAATTTCGCCACACCTAGTGTGTGTGTGACTATTATTGGTACTTTAATTTTAACATGCATGTGCATAGTATACAGTAGTTTATATCTTATACCAGTTTTAATTTAAAATAAACTAACAGAACAGTTGGGGGAAAAAAAAGTGAGCAGTCACGGTCGCAGTATAGCGCGGTTGATAGAGTGGCCGTGCCAGCAACTTGAGGGCTCCAGGTTTGATCCCCGCTTCCGCCATCCTAGTCTCCTGCCGTTGTGTCCTTGGGCAAGACACTTTACCCACCTGCTCCCAGTGCCACCCACACTGGTTTAAATGTAACTCAGATATTGGGTTTCACTATGTAAAAGCGCTTTGAGTCACTAGAGAAAAGCGCTATATAAATATAATTCACTTCACTTCACATTTAACCATCTTCTTAATCCTCATGTGGATATTTTGAGATTAAATCTGTTAATATGCTGTATGGAAATAAACAAATTAATCCAGTGCTGGAAATGTTGCGACTTGTGTTTTTTTTTCTGTCATACATTTTTTTTCACTCGTCTTCCCATCTCTGTCATTTTGTGCACCCGTTGTCCATTGTTGTCTGCGTTTGTGTTTCCATGCTTTGTCGTGCGCCCATTGGCTGCAACAAGACATGTGACACGACCACGGGCTCAGCGCAGGATGTATCCAGTTTGTGTTTGCTGACAGCCACGTATTGAAGGGGTCAAATTAGCGTACATTATGGGGACTTTTTGGAATTATTGATCGCACATAGGGTAAGATTATCCTACGAATACGGCAATTATCGCACGTCTGGCAACGCTGCATGCGACCAGAGCGAACAAAGCACTTTTTGTTGAAAATGGCCTTGAGGGGGAAAAAACAAGTGAACAGTGTTCAGTTTCTAGTGTGGTGTTAGAGTGCCAAATAGGGTTTTTTGGTACCATCTACAAATGATTGTACCAACACTGAGTCAAAGTCGGCAAAAACTAAAACTACTTGGAAGAAATGTAAATAGCTTCACCTGCACTGCAAAAAGTCAGTGTTCAAAAACAAGAAAAAAAAATAAAAATTTGGGGTATTTTATTTGAATTAAGCAAAATTATCTGCCAATAGAACAAGAAAATTCGGCTTGTCAAGACTTTCCAAAACAAGTAAAATTAGCTAATATCAATTAACCCAAAAATACCTTAAAGGGGAACATTATCACCAGACCTATGTAAGCGTCAATATATACCTTGATGTTGCAGAAAAAAGACCATATATTTTTTTAACCGATTTCCGTACTCTAAATGGGTGAATTTTGGCGAATTAAACGCCTTTCTAATATTCGCTCTCGGAGCAATTTCATTGTGACGTCACATCGGGAAGCAATCTGCCATTTTCTCAAACACCGAGTCAAATCAGCTCTGTTATTTTCCGTTTTTTCGACTGTTTTCCGTACCTTGGAGACATCATGCCTCGTCGGTGTGTTGTCGGACGGTGTAACAACACGAACAAGGACGGATTCAAGTTGCACCAGTGGCCCAAAGATGCGAAAGTGGCAAGAAATTGGACGTTTGTTCCGCACACTTTACCGACGAAAGCTATGCTACGACAGAGATGGCAAGAATGTGTGGATATCCTGCGACACTCAAAGCAGATGCATTTCCAACGATAAAGTCAAAGAAATCTGCCGGAGTGTGTGAGCAATTCAGGGACAAAGAACCTCGCTAGCACGGCAAGCAATGGCGGCAGTTTGTTCCCGCAGACGAGCGAGCTAAACCCCCTGGATGTCTTGGCTCACACCGTCCCGAAGATGATCAAGAGAAGAATATCGACCCTAGCTTCCCTGGCCTGCTGACATGAGGGTATGTCTACAGAATATATTAATTGATGAAAATTGGGCTGTCTGCACTCTCAAAGTACATGTTGTTGCCAAATGTATTTCATATGCTGTAAACCTAGTTCATAGTTGTTAGTTTCCTTTAATGCCAAACAAACACATACCAATCGTTGGTTAGAAGGCGATCGCCGAAATTAGTCCTCGCTTTCTCCCGTGTCGCTGGCTGTCGTGTCGTTTTCGTCGGTTTCGCTTGCATACGGTTCAAACCGATATGGCTCAATAGCTTCAGTTTCTTCTTCAATTTCTTTTTCGCTACCTGCCTCCACACTACAACCATCCGTTTCAATACATTCGTAATCTGTTGAATCGCTTAAGCCGCTGAAATCCGAGTCTGAATCCGAGCTAATGTCGCTATAGCTTGCTGTTCTTTCCGCCATGTTTGTTTGTGTTGGCTTCACTATGTGACGTCACAGGAAAATGGACGGGTGTATATAACGATGGTTAAAATCAGGCACTTTGAAGCTTTTTTTAGGGATATTGCGTGATGGGTAAAATTTTGAAAAAAACTTCGAAAAATAAAATAAGCCACTGGGAACTGATTTTTAATGGTTTTAACCCTTCTGAAATTGTGATAATGTTCCCCTTTAAAATAAGTATATTCTCACTAATAAGTGCACTTTTCTTGGTAGAAAAAAAAACAAAAACAGACCTTTTTGCTCAATATGAATCGTGAGTGTTGTCTGTCTATCTGTGTTGGCCCTGTGATGAGGTGGCAACTTGTCCAGGGTGTACCCTGCCTTCCGCCCGAATGCAGCTGAGATAGGCTCCAGGGGTAGAAAATGGATGGATGGATGTTGAAAAATATTCTTAAATGAAGTAAATGCTAGTGCCATTATCTTGTCATAATGATATGCGCTCGGCATCATGATTTTTTTTTCATGCTTGAAGTAAGAAATGATTACTTTAAAAAAGTAGTTTTATACTTGTGAGTGTTGATGACACAGCTTTGCATCAGTTGATATTGTCATTTCAAGCATGTTTTACACCAGGGTTTGGCAACCCAAAATGTTGAAAGAGCCATATTAGACCAAAAATACAAAAACAAATATGTCTGGAGCCGCAAAAAATTAAAAACCTTATTACATACAGATAGTGTGTCATGAGATATAAATTTAATTAAGGGGACTTAAAGGAAACTCAATGACCTCAATGAGGCATAATGATGCAATATGTACATATAGCTAGTCTAAATAGCATGTTAGCATAGTTTAGCTTGCAGTCATGCAGTGACCAAATATGTCTGATTAGCACTCCCCACAAGTCAATAACATCAACAAAACTCACTATTGTGCATTCATGCACAACGTTAAAAGTTTGGTGGACAAAATGAGACAGAAAAAGAAGTGGCATAAAACATGTCCTAGAAAGTCAGAGAAAGTTATACATGTAAACAAACTACGGTGACTTCAAGGACCGCCAAAATTAGTAGGACAAAACGGCGCTCGCCAAATACTCGAATCAGTGAAGCATGTTTAATATAAACAGTGTGCTTTATAAGAATTAGGGAGGTTTGTGTCATGTTTGTCCTCCTACAGAAACCATATTAAAACAAAATTATATTTTTTTCCCCTCATCTTTTTCCATTTTTCATACATTTTTGAAAAAGCTCCAGAGCGAGCCACTAGGACGGCGCTATGCGGCTCTAGAGCCACCGGTTGCCGACCCCTGTTTTACACAATATAGGTCATAACATCTCAGCAACAAGCTGTAATATCTTACTGAGATCATTTAGGACCAAAACCCTTAAAACAAGTAAAACACTCTAACATAAAATCTGCTTAGTGAGAAGAATTATCTAATCAGACAGAAAATAAGCAAATATCACCCTTATTTGAGATATTTAATCTTACTTAGATTTCAGTTTTTGCAGTGTGCATGAAAGCTAACATCTGTTGAAGACATCTAGCGGTGCCAGGAAGTGCTTGCTGCTGTGTTGTATTACTGTCGGTGATTTCATTCTCCATTTGCAAATTTCAGCACTTTAGTCGCTCTCCTCCGGCTTTTATTGATGATGTAAACGCACATATACTCTGTTACTGTAGGTAACACATCTCCTTCATTACTTTCCACTTATTTCCCAGCAAACCTTAAAACCATTACCTTGCACCACTGAGACCAATTAGCAAAAATACAAGCGTGCAAACTTTCCTTTTCCTCCCATTTTACGCTGCTTTTTCCCCCCACTCTGTGTCTGCATGGCTGGCTGTAACATAGTGGGTAAGTGTCTCCTCAGCGCTGCACGTGGGTTCATGAATGTAGAGATGTCACCAACTTTGCACCAGGCTATTAGTATAAACATGCTCTCCCACTAGGTGGCAGTATGATTGCAAATGGTTCTAAAGCAGGGGTGTCCAAAGTGTGGCCCGGGGGCCATTTGCGACCCGCAGCTAGTTTTGAATTGGCCCGCGACACAGACAAAATACAATTTGTGCTTAGGAAAAATGGAACCAGACCAAATTCCCCCAAAATGGGACCTGAAAACTAGAGACGTCCGATAATGGCTTTTTTACCAATATCCGATATTCCGATATTGCCCAACTTTTAATAACCGATACCTATATCAACCGATACAATATATACAGTCGTGGAATTAACACATTAGTATGCCTAATTTTGTTGTGATGCCCCGCTGGATGCATTAAACAATGTAACAAGGTTTTCCAAAATAAATCAACTCAAGTTATGGAAAAAAGTGCCAACATGGCACTGCCATATTTATTATTGAAGTCACAAAGTGCATTATTTTTTTTAACATGCCTCAAAACAGCAGCTTGGAATTTGGGACATGCTCTTCCTGGGAGAGTCTATGAGGAGGTTGAGGTGGGCGGGGTTGGGTGGGTGTTTGGGTAGCGGTGGGTTTATATTGTAGCGTCCCGGAAGAGTTAGTGCTGCCAGGGATTCTGGGTATTTGTTCTGTTGTGTTACGGTGCGGATGTTCTCCCGAAATGTGTTTGTCATTCTTGTTTGGTGTGAGTTCACAGTGTGGCGCATATTTGTAACAGTGTTAAAGTTGTTTATACGGCCACCCTCAGTGTGACCTGTATTGCTGTTGACCAAGTATGCCTTGCATTCACTTATGTGTGTGAAAAGCCGTAGATATTATGTGACTGGGCCGGCACGCAAAGGAAGTGCCTTTAAGGTTTATTGGCACTCTGTACTTCTTTCTACGTCCGTGTACACAGCGGCGTTTTAAAAAGTGATGCATTTTACTTTTTGAAACCGATACCAATAATTATGAAACCGATACCGATAATTTACGATATTACATTTTAAAGCATTTATCGGCCGATTACATTGGCAGTCCGATGTTATCGGACAGCCCTACTGAAAACCCAAATTGCTGTTGAGCTTCGACATGGTGTTTGATGATTTATGTACCGTATTTTCCGCACCATAAGGCGCCCTGGGTTATAAGCCGCGCCTTCAATGAACGGCATATTTCAAAACGTTGTCCACCTATAAGCCGCCCCGTGTTGTAAGCCGCATCTAACTGCGCTAAAGGAATGTCAAAAAAACAGTCAGATAGGTCAGTCAAACTTTAATAATATATTAAAAACCAGCGTTCTAACAACTCTGTCCCAAAATGTACGCAAATGTGCAATCACAAACATAGTAAAATTCAAAATAGTGCAGAGCAATAGCAACATAAGGTTGCTCGAACGTTAATGTCACAACACACAAAATAAACATAACGCTCACTTTCTGAAGTTATTCTTCATTCATAAATCCCTCGAATTCTTCTCCTTCCGTGTCCGAATTGAAAAGTTGGGCAAATGTGGGATCCAAAATGGTAGGCTCCGTCTCGTCGAAGTAATCGGAGTCAGTGTCGCTGTTGTCCAGCAGTTCTGTGAATCCTGCCTTCCGGAAAGCTCGGACCACAGTTGTGACCGAAATGTCTGCCCAGGCATTTACGATCCACTGGCAGATGTTGGCGTATGTCGTCCGGCGCTGTCTCCCTGTCTTAGTGAAGGTGTGTTCGCCTTCGGTCATCCATTGTTCCCACGCCGTTCGCAGTCGTGATTTGAATGCCCTGTTGACACCAATATCCAGCGGTTGGAGTTCTTTGGTTAATCCACTCGGAATGACGGCGAGCGTTGTATTTGTGTGCTTCACTTGTTTTTTGACACCATCTGTGATGTGGGCGCGCATGGAGTCGTATATCAACATGGACGGAGCTGCGTGAAAAAAGCCACCCGGCCTCTTCGCGTAAACTTCCCTTAACCACTCGCTCATCTTTTCTTCATCCATCCATCCCTTCGAGTTAGCTTTTATGATGACGCCGGCTGGAAAGGTCTCTTTTGGCAAGGTCTTCCTTTTGAATATCACCATGGGTGGAAGTTTCTGGCCATTAGCATGGCAAGCTAGAACCACAGTGAAGGACGACTTCTCATTCCCTGTGGTGCGAATATTCACCGTACGTGCTCCCGTTGTATCCACAGTGCGGTTCACAGGAATATCAAAAGTCAGTGGAACCTCGTCCATGTTGATAATGTTCTCTGGCCGGATCTTTTTTTCAGCTATCTTGTTTTTACAATATGCACGGAAAGTAGCCAGCTTTTCTTGAAAGTCTTTAGGCAGTTGCTGTGAAATAGTGGTCCGTGTGCGGATGGAGAGATTGCGTCTTTTCATGAACCGGAAACACCAAGAAGCACCACCTTTAAAATCATCCAGGTGAAGTTCGCTTGCTAGCGCTGTTGCCTTCATTCGAATAGTGATGGTGCTGACACTTCTGCTTGCTGCTCTCTGCACAACAACCCACTGTTCGAGTTTGTCCTCCAACAGTAGCCATCTTGCTTTGTTCCCTCGGAAACTCTGTTTTGTCTTCTTTACCTGGCGCAGGTCATCTTCTTGCTTCCTCCACCTACGCACCATTGATTCATTTATGTTATATTCTCTTGCTGCTGCTCTATTTCCGTGTTCTTCGGCATGACTTATTGCCTTAAGTTTAAATTCTGCGTTATACGCGTGTCGCTTAGTAGGAGCCATTTTGTGGTCTGGTCTTTACAGATGTAAACACACAAAGGAAATGAAACGAAATATCCGTGCGCTTCTTCTTCTTCCGGGGCGGGTGGTTGCTTACAGTAGAAGAAGAAGCGCTTCCTGTTCTATGGGGGCGGGTGCTTACCTTGGCGGTTGCTTGCGTAGAAGAAGAAGCGCTTCCTGTTCTACCGGGAAAAAGATGGCGGCTGTTTACCGTAGTTGCGAGACCGAAACTTTATGAAAATGAATCTTAATATTAATCCATATATAAAGCGCACCGGGTTATAAGGCGCACTGTCAGCTTTTGATAAAATTTGTGGTTTTTAGGTGCGCCTTATAGTGCGGAAAATACGGTACACATTGCTTGCAAGAAATGGTCGTTGACAGAAATGTTGTATTTTAATTTTTATTCTACACATTTTTGCAACATTGGAAATCACTAGTAAAATGGAGGCTTCTCATTGGATGAGATAACTTCTGGAAATTACTGGCTTAGAATGGCAAAAGGTATATATGTGTGTGTGTCCAAGTTTAAGGAAACAGCGGTGTGGAGGGGGGCGTGGCCTGCGGGCCTGCAGCGAAGCGGGGTGTGCCAGGACCGGCTTCGAAATCAGCGACAAGAGCATAGGTGGATCACCTGGGCCTGGTTATCTAATCACCTGTCGCTCTGTTAAAAGGCAGCAGCCGGGAGGAGAGAGGTGTTGGAGCTGGAGTAAGAGCAAGAGCGAGCCTGAGACGGACACAAAAACGATTTGCTGGAAAGAAAGAGACATACTTTATTGAAAAATAAAACCGTAGTGTGAACCTGAACCGGGCTGTCATGTCAGTGATTGGTGGTCCGAAGAACCCCCTGGAGAGCAACTTCCACAGGCAGGCTGTCTTCTTTTAATGGATTTATTATAATCTTTGCAAGCTGGGTACATACAGCTAGTCAAAATAGCATTGAAATTGATTAGCTTGCAGTCATGGATTGACCAAATATGCCTGATAAGCACTACAGCAAATCAATAAAATAAACAAAGCTCACCTTTGTGCATTCACGCACAGCATAAAAGGTTTGGTGGACAAAATGAGACAAAGAAGGAGTGGCATAAAACCCGTCTTTCTGTGGCAGCATCGGAGAAAGTTGCACATGTAAACAAACTACGATGAGTTCAAGGATCGCTGAAATTAGTAGGACAAAACGGTGCTTGCCAAATACTCTCATCACTGAAGCATGTATAACATAAACAGTAGGATTTCTAACAATTAGGAAGGTTTGTGTCATGTTTGTTCTTCTACCTAAAATATATAAAAACAAATGTATTTATATTTTCATAATCTTTTTCCATTTTCACACATCTCTGAAAGAGGTCCAGGGAGCCACTCGGTCGGTGCTAAAGAGCCGCGGGTTGCTGACCCCGATCGAGGAGTTTCTTTTGGACTTTTTGGAAACAAGACATTCTTTCATCTAGCACAGGACACGTTGAAGGAATTTTAATATTTGTATAATAGAACAATGAATGTCTTCAACACGTATACAGTGTTTATATTGTACTGTCCACAATAAGCATGTAGGCCTATAAAAGAAAGTGTGTTCATGGTTGTTTGGACAAGGACAAGCAGTATAAAAAAATGAGTGAATTAATTTGTTAATATAGCAAAATGTGTATATACAGGCCCAAATAGTATGTTTTATAAAATTCATAATAAATGAAAGTATATCATAAAATAACGGAAGTTGCACAATTGTTGTACCTTGCGCCGATCAGAGCTGTGTATGACTGTCTTAGAGATTACTTTGTGTGGTCAAAAATATTATGAATGTGTCCAAAATCTCAGTTTTGTTGTATTGTTTTAGACAACCGTTTTGAGCCAGCATTTTAGCTAGTTAGCCTCAGGCTTACGGCGTCTTCATTTCAAGGTTTTTATCGGCGAAGGGGGATTTGTTCTGCAGCAAGTTCTTGTATGTGATGAGACCGAAAAAAGCTGCTTCAGCGAACATTTTTTACATAGAAAGAGAAGGCACTACCGGGACACAAGCCGATGAAGGATCGCCTCACACTGTCTGTGCTAACGCCAGCGGTGACTACGTGAAGCCGCTGCTCGTCTGTCACTCCGAAACTCCCAGAGTGTTGAATGTGCCAGAAATATTAGCCAGCACAAAGTAAAATTATTTTTCTTTTTTATTGTAGCAACATGGTGGTGAATGTTTTGGAGCACCAGTGAGACTTCTGTGTGTGTGTTCTTGTTGACATTTAAGCTCATGTTGTTGTGTTATTTGGATAAAAACGGGATTGTTGATCGCCCTTGTTATGTTGGTTTGATATACCAGTACAGGTTTGGACACACTTTCTCATTCAATGCGTTTTCTTTATTTTCATGACTATGTACATGGTTGATTGTCACTGAAGGCATCAAAACTATGAATGAACACACGTGGAGTTATGTACTTAACAAAAAAAGGTGAAATAACTGAAAACATGTTTTATATTCTTGTTTCTTCTAAATAGCCACCCTTTTCTCTGATTGCTTTTTTGCACACTCTTGGCATTCTCTCGATGAGCTTCGAGAGGTCATTACCTGAAATGGTTTTCACTTCACAAGTGTCATAGTTTTGATGCCTCCAGTGACAATATACAATGTAAATAGTCATGAAAATAAAGAAAACGCATTGAAATGAGAAGGTGTGTCCAAACATTTGGCCTGTACTATATATATATATATATATATATATATATATATATATATATACAGTATATATATGTAAATATACATTATAGTGTCTCGTTCTACGAAACATGTTCAAGAACCAATTGAGTTTGTGAATTAAGTATTAATCACTGTATGGGGTTAGGTCATCCATCCATCCATCCATTTTCTACCATTTGTCCCTTTTGGGGTCGCGGGGGGTGCTGGAGCCTATATAGTGCTTCTCAAATATTTTTCTGTTACGCCCCCTCAGGAAGAAGAAAATATTGCCCGTGCCCCCACTCTCCACCGTGATTCTAAATACTATAATTTTTCTATTAAATTATTATAAGCACACCTTGTCACGCTTGGGTCGCATTTTACTGCGCGGATTGTTCTCCCAAGATGCAGCAGGAACTCCGGAGGCAAGGTGCAGGTAAGGAATTGTTTTATTCCTTATAAATCATTCAAAATACCAAAAGACAAGACACAAAACAAAAAAGACGTGTGCCGATCACATGGGGAGCTAAGACAACACTTAGCACAGGAATCGTGAGCAAAGAAGTAAGAAATCATCAAACGTAACTGTTGCATAAAGAAAACAAGACAGCCAGACAGTGTGTGGCGGAAAAAACAGGAATAAGTAGCTCTCTGATTAGTGCCCAGGAGCAGGTGAGCGTCCCGACCTCTAATCAGAGGCAGGTGAAACTAATCAGCACCCATGACAACCAAAACCCAAACCCAGGCTTGCGGAAAACAGGAGGGAGTCAAAAACTAAACAAAACATGATCCGGGCAACGGATCATGACACACCTCTGCATAACATTGTAAGTTTAGAAACATTAAAGGAAACAATACACCAGCTTTTCCTCGTCTCCCACCTGGTTACAGCGTCGTCATATTCTGGTTCGGAAAAAAAAGCATGTTCCCAGAGGTCACACATGCCCCCCATGGCATATCACTGCACCCCACCCCAGGGATGCCCGCCCCACTATTTGAGGAGGACTGTGTTAGGGGATTGTAGGAGGCAGATCTGTTCATAGGCTGGGTGCTTTGGGGCCCGAGCACCCACGTGGGATTAATGGAAACTTTCAATCTTTAATGATTTTTTGGAAAATGAATCTTGTTGTTAATTTTGTGACGAGTTTGGTCTGTTTTACATAATAATGAAGTCACAAATTGTATATTTTATAATTAACAAAGCCTAACCAAGATTTCATTGAGCCCGATAATGAACCAATGACTCATTCATTTTGAATTTGAACGCATCATGAGCGAATGAAGGATATACTTACTCAACACTAAGGGTGGCAGTATGAACAATGCCAACACTGTCTTAAACATGTGCCATATAGTGAAACCAGACTAAACAACAAAGACAAAAAACATTTTGGAAGAATATTTGCACAGCAACACAACATAAACACTACAGAACAAATTCCCAGAATTCCCTGCAGCACCAACTCTTCCGGGACGCTACAATATAAACAAACGCCATTGGTGGATCTACACCTAACATCCACTGTAATGATACCAACTCCAACAGCGTATCTAGTCGATACTACTGTCATGACGAGGAGGTTTTCGTAGCTTACTGCGAGGATTTTTTCTCCCAGGACGCAAACTGACTTTTAAGGACAGCGGTAAAAGACTAGAACATGATTTAATCTTGACTCAAAAACTCAACGAAGTACAAAACAAAAAGGCGCACAAAGCGAAGGCACAACGCGCTGATCGCACTCACACAAAACTTAGCGCAGGAAACAGAAGCTAACACTTAGCATGGACTGTGGACAAGCAATACTCTGTGGCATGAAAACTAACAAGGCATAAGGCAAACAATGACGCCAGAACGACTGACAAGCAAAGGCAAGCTTAAATCATGCCTCTGATTAGTGCTCGCGAAGCACGTGAAAGCCAGGTGAAAATAATAAGTAAGCGTGGCAACCAAACCAAACTCAGAGGTGTCACAAACAGGAACTAAAAGAATCCAAAACTAACAGAAAATAACAAAAACAACTACTACGATTACATCGATATTTTTTAACATCACAAAATCTTCTTTCGTTTAAAAAAAAATGATATTATGTTTATTGTTAACTCAGGAAATATGTCCCTGGACACATGAGGACTTTGAATATGACCAAAGTATGATCCTGTAACTACTTGGTATCAGATTGATACCCAAATTTGTGGTATCATCCAAAACTAATGTAAAGTATCGAAGAAGAGAAGAATAAGTGATTATTACATTTCAACAGAAGTGTAGATAGAATATGTTGAAAGAAAAAGTAAGCAGATATTAACAGTAAATGAACAAGCAGATTAATAATTCATTTTGTCCTTAATAATTTTGACAAAATAATAGAATGGAAAATGACACAATATGTTATTGCATATGTCAGCAGACTAATTAGGAGCCTTTGTTTGTTTACTTACTACTAAAAGACAAGTTGTCTTGTATGTTCACTATTTTATTTAAGGACAAAATTGCATTAAGAAACATACGTTTAATGTAATAACGAAATGTTTTGTGGTCCCCTTTATTTAGAAAATTTCCGAAAAGTACCAAAATATTGTTATCGAGACAACACTAATACACACACACCGCATACTTGCCAACCTTGGGACCTCCGATTTCGGGAGGTGAGGGGGGGGGGCGTCGTTGGGGGCGGGGGCGTGGTTAAGAGTGGAGCTCTCAGCTAGAATTCACCAAGTCAAGTATTTCATACATACCGTATTTTCCGCACTATAAGGCGCACCTTCAATGAATGGCCTATTTTAAAACTGTGTTCATATATAAGGTGCACCGCATTATAAGGCGCATAGAATAGAAGCTACAGTAGAGGCTGGGGTTACGTTATGCATCCCGTAGTTGCGAGACCTGTTGTGGCTCAATATTGGTCCATATATAAGGCGCACCGGATTATAAGGCGCACTGTCAGCTTTTGAGAACATTGGGAGGTTTTTAGGTGCGCCTTATAGTGCAGAAAATACGGTATATATATATATATATATATATATATATATATATATATATATATATATATATATATATATATATATAAATATATATATATATATATATATATATATATACATATTTATATATATATATATATATCCTGAAAATATGCAAACAAAACTGTGTTTAGATAATTGATACTTCAAACTTGCGTAAATAAATCTTAAGGAATATAACATAACTTGGCTTCTGAGAGCTTCAAAATGTAATAAATAAAATGCTAAAGTTGTTGATAAACGAACAATTATTTTAATAATGAAATATGGTCATTTTAAATGAATTATTATGATCATTTTAAATTAATTATTTCAAATATGTTTATTTTAATGTGTAATTCTAAGGCGGGACGTATTAAGGAGTCAGAAAAAATACAAATAAAATACAATTAATCTTGATGTTTTTAGCAAAATATAGTAAAAATGTATTTAGTTTTTTAAAAAATTTTAATTAATAATTATATGTATTTTTAGGTAAGATAAACATAATAATACAATTTATCTCTAGTCTGGATGATTTAGTTCTTGTCACCCTGCTGTCCTCCTGTCGTGAAAAAAGGCTGTCCTCACTCAGGTCCGCATGGAGCTGAAGGGGGCGTAGCCTCCAGCTCCGGCTGAAAATCGGGAGATTTTCGGGAGAATATTTGTCCCGGGAGGTTTTCGGGAGAGGCGCTGAATTTCGGGAGTCTCCCGGAAAATTCGGGAGGGTTGGCAAGTATGACACACCGATCACCCACTGGCAGAAATGTAGATCGGCACCTATGGACCTGTTGGATCCGTAGGTGGAACATTTATGACGCACTTCATAATTGGGAGGATTTGTCAACAAGTGCCTTCATTTATTAATATAAAGAATGCAACTACAATGAGTACACACATTCATGCATTACATAAAGACATGTCGTCAATATGTTTTTTATCACACGGACAGAAACATGGACACGCTTTTATCCTCCTGTACAATGTTGGCCAATCACTGCACAACATCTAAACATCTTCCTGCACCTTTTTTTTTTCCCTCCCCCCTTTATTCACATTCAGACTTCCTTTCCTTAAACTGCAGCCAAAGGAACAACAAAAAAAGCGGCATCTGCCTGGAAGTCCCCCGTTTCTTCCTCACCAGATTTTGTCCTGCACTTCATTCTGAGAGCAGACTGAACCCAGAAGCCTGATCTTGGGTTCCCTCCAGCGCATGAAAGCAACGACGTATTTAATGTAAATGCATGAACGGTCAGAGAAATAGGTGTGGACGTTTTTGGAGCGGAATCAAGAATGGCGGTGAAACGGAGATACAGATCAAAGAAATAGAGGTGAGTACGGGGCCTGGAATCAATAATCTGCTTTGGCTATTTGCATGAATGCCTGAGGATGAACCCAAAAAAAAAACATCCTTCCTTCCTGGAAGGCATCATGGGGACAGGAAGGGCCAGGTCACTTCCTGTGAAGGTCTGCAAGGGTCATGGGATAAGTACATCCGGGTCTTAGGAGGAGCCACCTGTCTGTGATTGTCTCCCTCCTGCCTGGGTGACTGTGTTAACCTCGATGGCAGCCAGGTTATGGGAAATAGGAGGGCCAGCCGGGGCCCTGAGGGCGGACATGATGCAACTCTGTCTCCGAAAATTGAGACAGGGAGTGAGGCGCAAGGACTGGAATTGAGCCAAACTCAGTGTCATTCGAGGTCACGTCGCCTAACAAAACGGCTGTAATACCTATAACCGATTTGGAGCCAGCAGGGTGCCAAAAGTGGGCAAACTTAGGCCCCTTCTACACTAAGCCACGGTAAATCCCACCAAACCTTAATCCTTGTCCACACACACACACACACACAATGGTCATTTAAAGGCCTACTGAAATGTGATTTTCTTATTCAAACGGGGATAGCAGGTCCATTCTATGTGTCATACTTGATCATTTCGCGATATTGCCATATTTTTGCTGAAAGGATTTAGTAGAGCACATCGACGATAAAGTTCGCAACTTTTGGTCGCTGATAAAAAAGCCTTGCCTGTACCGGAAGTAGCAGACGATATGCGCGTGACGTCACAGGTTGTGGAGCTCCTCACATCTGCACATTGTTTACAATCATGGCCACCAGCAGCGAGAGCTATTCGGACCGAGAAAGCGACGATTTACCCATTAATTTGAGCGAGGATGAAAGATTTGTGGATGAGGAAAGTGAGAGTGAAGGACTAGAGGGCAGTGGGAGCGATTCAGATAGGGAAGATGCTGTGAGAGGCGGGTGGGACCTGATATTCAGCTGGGAATGACTAAAACAGTAAATAAACACAAGACATATATATACTCTATTAGCCACAACACAACCAGGCTTATATTTAATATGCCACAAATTAATCCCGCATAACAAACACCTCCCACCAATACAACTCAAACACCTGCACAACACCCTCAATCCCACAGCCCAAAGTACCGTTCACCTCCCCAAAGTTCATACAGCACATATATTTCCCCAAAGTCCCCAAAGTTACATACGTGACATGCACATAGCGGCACGCACGTACGGGCAAGCGATCAAATGTTTGGAAGCCGCAGCTGCATGCGTACTCACGGTACCGCGTCTGCGTATCCAACTCAAAGTCCTCCTGGTAAGAGTCTCTGTGGTCCCAGTTCTCCACAGGCCAATGGTAAAGCTTGACTGTCATCTTCCGGGAATGTAAACAATGAAACACCGGCTGTGTTTGTGTTGCTGCAGTCGGCCGCAATACACCGCTTCCCACCTACAGCTTTCTTCTTTGCTGTCTCCATTGTTCATTGAACAAATTGCAAAAGATTCACCAACACAGATGTCCAGAATACTGTGGAATTTTGCGATGGAAACAGACGACTTAATAGCTGGCCACCATGCTGTCCCAAAATGTCCTCTACAATCTGTGACGTCACGCGCTGACGTCATCATACCGAGACGTTTTCAGCAGGATATTTCGCGCAAAATTTAAAATTACACTTTAGTAAGCTAACCCGGCCGTATTGGCATGTGTTGCAATGTTAAGATTTCACCATTGATATATAAACTATCAGACTGTGTGATCGGTAGTAGTGGGTTTTAGTAGGCCTTTAAGACGCACGTCATAGTCACCTCCAGTGTTGCTTTGTGTGCAAGTTCTTAAATTTAACTTATCTGAACAATATCCAGTGTTGTGGTATTTCAATTATCTGGAATCCAGTGTGCTGTGGGTCCCTATTGTAGTGACTCACACCTGAGCCATCACAAATTAATCAATCAATCAGAGTTCATTTATATAGCCCTAAATCACGTGTGTCTCAAAGGGCTGCACAAGCCACTACGACATCCTCGGCTCAGATCCCACATCAGGGCAAGAAAAAACTCAACCCAATGGGATTACAATGAGAAACTTGTAGGGGACACTCCCCGGACTTTGAGTGGATCTAGATCATAGTGTGAGAGTCCCGTCCGTAGTGGGGCCAGCCGGAGATCGTCTTGGGTGGAGACAAGTCAGCAACGCAGAGGCATCCTCAACTGATGCACAGATGAGTGGTCCATACCGGGTCCCAACTTTGAACAGCTAGTGCTTCATCTGTGGTCACCTAATCTGTGGCCGAAGAGCAGAAAAGAGACGGCAGATCAACTGGTGTAAAAGGGAGGTCTATTTAAAGGCTAGAGTATACAAATTAGTTTTAAGATGGGACTTAAATGCTTCTACTGAGGTAGCATCTCTAACTCTACTGAGTACTGGAGCCCGAATAGAAAACGCTCCATAAATCATAAATCAATCACATCTTTAATGGGCACGTGGAAGTAAACAATGTGATAAAGAACATTTTACAACAATAAATCTATAGGGATGTAGATATCTGGTCAGGACACTCCTCACTCTTTTGCCTTCACCTTCATTGTCCATTCCTTTTTGGTGATTTTATATACTCCGGACCTAGACGTTGAGTCCGCGACATACATGGCAGACAATAACTGATACAGTCTGCTTTGCCAGTCCAAATGCATTCGCCGTTTTCCGTAGACTTCCCTCGACGGCCAGGTAATACAAATCACACGCTACTTTTTTTTTAAATCACATCCACGGGAGCCCGCATTGTCGTTGTCTCTCCTTCGACAAATGGACAACATTTTTCAGTAAGTAGAATCACAGCTAACCCGGACATTCGAAAATTATCTTGCCGTCTGAGAAGTGTTGTATCCCAAATAGCTGCAATCGCTTTCTCTTAAGGTATTCATGTGTGATTTCCACAAGCGTCTGTACAGACGGAAAGAGAAACATGGGCATGTCTGGATGACTCGCCTCCATATTTCCAGTGGTTAGCTCCGAGTTACGAAACCGCTTTATTATGAAGCTGGCTGTGGCGCGTTCTTTCTGACGTCACTTCCTCTCCGAACTCAGTTTGTAAAGATCGATGAGTCCATACAAAGCTAAGAGCCGGAGATTCAAGAAATACACGGCGCACTTAACCATGTAAAAAATTATACAAGGAGGGTTACCTTAAATGATGATTTAGTGTGACTGAAACAGGGCTTAGGCTTAATAATTATTCGTTTAAGGGGTTATCCGGCTTAGTGTAGACAAAGCTTTAGACAGAATCAAACTCACCAGGGCTGATTAGTGCATATGTATGTGCATGTGTGAGCTCATACATATTGAGAACATGCCAAGCCGCGCTATTTTTCTTTTTGAGATGCATGCATGGGGGGGTGCAACTAAATAAACCTCAGATGTGCAACAGAGTGTGGGACCTCAACGCCCTCAAACACACTGATGGGTGGTGAGGTGGGGGAATGATAGAAGAGGAAAAGTTGCCAAGAGAGGTTTACAGATGTTCCAAAAAATGCATTTGAGGTCAAAAATATCAGAACTATCAAAGTTGCTGCTGCTTCCTCATCATGGAAATAAACCTCTAAAAAGGGTATGAATCACACAAGCTGAGGTCTGCAGAGTAGCCAAAACTTGTACTTAAAGGTGCTGTTTGCAACATCCTCACAGCTTCAAAGCAAGAAATAGAAGAAGAACACCACTTGGCGCGGTCGTGGCAGCAACCTGAGGGTTCCCGGTTCAATCCCCACCTTCTACCAACCTCGTCACGTCTGTTGTGTCTTTGAGCAAGACACTTCACCCTTGCTCCTGATGGGTCGTGGTTAGGGCCGTGCATGGCAGCTCCCACCATCAGTGTGTGAATGTGTGTGTGAATGGGTGAATGTGGAAATAGTGTCAAAGCGCTTTGAGTACTTTGAAGATAGAAAAGTGCTATACAAGTATAACCCATTTACTTGGTTTATGGTTTAACCGACGGAACACATTTGTTTGACTATTGACTGTATTTTTTCACTATAATCAAAAGCGTGTGCACACATACAAAGAGGGCAAGATATACTGCGTAAAATAAAATTGGCGCCCTTTGGCATCCGTGTAAATCAGGGGTGCTCATTACGTCGATCGCGATCTACCGGTCGATCTCAGAGAGTGTGTCAGTCGATCACCAGCCAGGCATTAAAAAAATAGTCCTAAAAATGAGCGATCATAAATCTTCACTATGACGTCACTTTCGTCACTTGATTGACATTCACGGCACCCGAGGGTCTTCTGAGATGACGCTGGCTGCTGCCAGCTCATTAACATTACCGACTGGAAGGCGAGAAACACTTTATTTCAACAGACTCTGGCGCCGTACCTGTCGTCAAAACTCCAAAGACCGACTGCACAGTTGCACAATAAAAGCTCTGCTTCATCCTGCCTGCGCTACCAAAATAAGAGTCTCAGAAAGCTGGCGTGCACAAGCTAGCAAGCTACGGAGTTTGCCGACAATGTATTTCTTGTAAAGTGTATACAAAGGAGTACGGAAGCTGGACAAATAAGATGCCAAAAACCAACCACTTTCATGTGGTATTGGACAGAAAGGAGGACTTTTTTTCTCCTCCATTCGAAAATGCGGACGTTATCATCACCACTGTCTGATTCCAATCAATGAAAGTCATCACAATCAGGTAATACACCAACTTATATTCTTGTCTTCATGAAAGAAAGGAATCTATATGTGTTAAACATGCTTGTATTATCTTTAACCACCTTTAACTTGTTAACAATATTAACTATATGTGTTAAACATGCTTGTTTTATCTTTAACCACCTTTAAGTTGTTAACAATATTAACTATTTGTGTTAAACATGCTTGTATTATTTTTAACCACCTTTAACTTGTTAACAATATTAACTATATGTGTTAAACATGCTTGCATTATCTTTAAACACCTTTAACTTGTTAACAATATTAACTATATGTATTAAACATGCTTGCATTATCATTAAACACCTTTTACTTGTTAACAAAAACATATATTAAGTAAATACAAATTATATATATGAATGAGGTAGATCCCCACGACTTGATCAATTGAAAAGTAGCTCGCCTGCAGAAAAAGTGTGAGCACCCCTGGTGTAAATGTTGCAAACAACCGCTTTAAGTAAGAGTATTTTTTCTTTTGAGCTGGGGTGTCAAAGTAATTTTAGCTCAAGGACTATTAACATCATGGCATTAAAACTAAAACAAAATAAACTTCAGATTGTTTTCTTTGTCTTACTTTGGCCAAAAATAGAACAAACACATTCTGAAAATATTACAATAAAAATGTAGAAAAAAATACCAACAGCGGTAAAGTTTGGATCCATGAAGAAAGTGAATGACTGTTTATAACTGAATAAATGTACATATGCATAAAAATGTGTTTTCTTTTTTTAATGAATTAAGTAACGTTTTTTTTTCTTCCAAAACACAATGTAGAATGTGAGATATAACAGGATAATGCATACATTACTCATTTGTTTTCAAAACGAGTTACAAAAAAGTGGGACCCCAAAAATTGACTGTGGGACCCCATTTAGAAAATTCCTAGCGCCAACACTGATGGAGTATTAGTGCGTGCAAAACAGCAGCAGGCGGCTGTGGCCTGCGGGCCGGTTCTAATACTAATCAAATAGCGTCCCTGGGGCCGTAGATAATGCATTGACTTTGACACCTCTGCTTTAGAGTAATATTCAAATAAAGGTAAAACAAAGTCATCAAAATGATTAAGTATTCAGTGAAAAAACTACTCTGTACTGAGTAACTTGTAAGTAACTTTTGATTTGAGTAGCAATTTTTTTAATGGTACTTGGACTACAACTGTAGTTTGTGTGTGTGTGTGTGTGTGTTCTTGTATTTCTACCCGTCTTGAGACATCAACAAGGAAAAGTACCTTCCATATGAGGACCGGTGAACAAGTTAGGACCGAAATCATGGTCCCAATACGGAAAACCATTGCATCTAATAGAGAATGTCTCATTTGCACCCCTGGTGGTGAAATCTATCAAAATTAGGGTGGTCCCAAAAAGGAAGGATTTTTCAAATTGACTGTGTGTCGGTTTTAAAAGTGCTCCCTCTCTGGCCAACATATGTAATAAGAAGTGTATGTAAGAAATTGAAATGTGCCTCCTTTGGCCAAAACTAATACAAATAAATGTGTATAGAGAGACATACTGAAATAACTTGAAGTAAATAATGAAGATTAAAAAACAATTACAAACAAAAAAAACAAAAAATTAACTAAAAACAATCTTTTTCTCACAATGTGTCGACTTTTTTCTTATAAAATTGGGGACAATATCTCATATTCTTTCTGTTTCTGTAATATTGCAATATTTTCTGACTTTTATCACTGTAGAGGTCTTGCTCTACCGGGTTCTCTGGACCACCCAAGATGGACATTACAGCCATGTCTATGTTTGCGTACAATGATTTATTTTTCAATAAAACTGGTGCTTTTCAGCCATGTCTCAGTTTCTCCACCATCAACAACCTTTCTCCATCCCGACCGTTGCCTTTTACAGCGCGGCAGGTCATCAGACAACCACTCACAGCTGTGTCATCTACGCACCTGCCGCTAATCTCGAAGCCGGTCCTGACACGCCCCGCTTCTCCGCAGGCTCGCAGGCCACGCCCCACCACAATCACAATATTGCCAATTTTTGTGTTGTTCTTGTAAAATAGTTACATTTTTTTGAATAAAATTATGACTTTTGTCATCACTTTGCCAATTAAAATTCCGATTATTATATTATTGACAACAATTATTATTAAATTGACTATTTTCATAAAATTGCCAAAATGTTAAGCTTTTCTTGTAAGATTACGACTGTTATTGAGTAAAATTCCAACTTTTATCATAATATTGCACAAATGTTCAGTTTTTCTTGTAAAATTTTGACTTAGCATCGAGTAAAATGACAACTTTTATTGTAACACTGCCAAAATTCTAAGTTTTTCTTGTGAAATTGAGACCATTTTCTTGTGAAATTCCAACTCATTTTTTACAACAAGCTTTTTTATATTTACATAGCATGTATATATTATTAATGTTGTAAATACAAATCTTTTTATATCTAGAAAGGATGGTCCTACAGAGGGAGGCATTTTTTGCAGGTCTCAAGAAGGTAAGAAATACAATAATGTGTGTGTGTGTGTGTGTGTGTGTGTGTGTGAGAGAGAAAGAGAGCGAGAGAGACACTACTACAGCATGTTCCACAAAATATGCACATTTTACAAGAAGTTATTGTCATGATTGTCATGATGGGTTTGGACTTTATTTATTTTACTGTGTTTTTTGTTGTTTCCTTTCCAGCGCTTTTTTTTTCAGTTCTACTTCCAGTTTGCCTTTGCCACTCCTCCAGCCTGAGCACTATCTCCCTCACCTGTCCCTGATTGGCAGTCTGTGCACCTGTTCCAGGTTGCCAATCAGGGTTCTTTATAGCCAGCCTGCCTGCAGACAGTGCTGGATCATTGTTTGTGACCATCGTGTTGTTTCTATGCATGTTGTTGTTTCCCTGTGCACTTCCCAGTTGCACTATTCCTACCTTGGTTTTGATTATTATGCAAGCCATCTCCTGCCTCTGCATCTTGGGGTTCCAGACCGACAGAATGTAACAGTTAGGACGTTATAACAGGGCTCATGTTAGCATTTGAGCAGGAAAAAAAAAACATCTACAACTCACTGAAAGATGTTTGCCTTAGTTATAGGCTGAAATTAGAATTGTTTTAATGGCACAGATGACAGCACATTATATGGCTATTCTTATATAGCTATATAAGCTATATAGCTATACATGTGGACAATGCTAAAGAAACAAGTCCATGTCAGAAAACCAACACATTTAACTAAACTTCACCAATTTTGTCAAGAGGAGTGGTCAAAAATTCAAACAGAAGCTTGCCAGACGCTTGTGGATGGCTACCAAAAGCACCTTATTGCAGTGATACTTGCCAAGGGACATGTAACCAAATCTTAACATGGCTGTATGCACCGTTCCCTCTAAGGTGCGCGCCTGCGCATATGTGCACTGCTCACACGTCCTCTGCGCACAGCAAATTAATGCCGGGAAGAAAATAAAAAATCCCATCTGAACTTTAAACAAAATAAACACATTACAATTTATTCTGTATTATTTTGCAATGCAACTCTATGAGTGACAAGTAACAACAAGAGTGGCCCCCAGTGACGTGCGGTCACTAGAGGCAGGTGAGGCAGGGCCTCACCTGCCATCATGGAAATATTTTTTTTTTTAAAAGAAAACAAATTAATTAAATTGTTATATGTATTCAGTGATTATACTATAAAGTTATTTTCCATTTAACTTCACCAGTTTTCAATTATTTTTATTCAAAATCGCTGAATTTTCACATTTGCCGTTCAAATACTGAGAAGAGACGGTGCGGTGAACAGCAGCCAGGCACGTCACTGCGTTGTGCCTCAACATGGATTGCTGACTCGGCTAACTGCTGACCTGCTGTGCAGTGAGACCATATTGCTATATGAATTATATTATACATTTCCATAGTTTAGTTAGCTGAGGTATATAATGTACAGTGTATTTTGTCAACAACTGTATGTGTGTAATGTATTTCTTGTGCTGAGCGATCATAAAACGGCTGCGAAAGACGCACTGGCCGAGGCTTGCAGTAGTCCCGCCTCCTGAACCTCCGCCGTAGAATTTGCACCCCCTGACGAGAGTGTTATATCAACTAAAGCCCACACTTAAACTTTCCACGTGCAAGATTGAATCTATTTAAAAAAGTTATTTAATAAGAAGCCAAAAAGTGCAAAAACAATAATGTTCGTGTTGGAGGAGTTGTGAATGACTGCAGGGCCACAACATTAGGTACACCTGCAGACTGCAGGTGTACCTAATTCACAACTCCTCCAACATGAACATTATTGTTTTTGCACTTTTTGGCTTCTTATTAAATAACTTTTGTAAGCTATTTTTATGGGCTTTCCTCTTTGTGATGTTAAGTTCCTATTATACAGTATATGCCTTGAGCTCTTATTTTGAAGGCGCTAAGAGCGGAAGTGATGACACGTTGGAGTGGACCGGAGGTTTTTGAAAGAAGGTAAATATAGTGGTCCTCGTGTAAACTGGAGCCTCCGTGTTTGTTATTTTGTAGTTTCATACAGTATAGGCGACATTTATAAACCCTCGGTTACACTTTTTTAAATAGATTCAATCTTGCACGTGGAAAGTTTAAGTGAGGGCTTTAGTTGATATAACACTCCCGTCAGGGTGCATTAATCCAGCAAAACAGCGGCGCATGGACTTAATTTATAAGTAAAGGTAAGACCACAAAAACGTTTTTTTTTATTAAATGTGCTTTTTTGTGTGCTACAGTTTGTATGTGTAAAGTTAAAGTTAAGTTAAAGTACCAATGATTGTCACACACACACTAGGTGTAATGACATTTGTCCTCTGCATTTGACCCATCCCCTTGTTCACCCCCTGGGAGGTGAGGGGAGCAGTGGGCAGCAGCGGCGCCGCGCCCAGGAATAATTTTTGGTGATTTAACCCCCAATTCCAACCCTTGATGCTGAGTGCCAAGCAGGGAAGAATGCTGGTATGAGCTTTTAAACATAACCCGTTAACTGCTGCCAAACAAATGGTGAATAAGATACTCTTTAGGGTTCATATGTTTGTAAATCTGACTGTGATGAAGTCAGTGCCTCACCAGCCATCAACCTCACCGCACGTCACTGGTGGCCTCAATGAATCAAACAATCTTTGTCAACACAGTTCAATTGTCGTCTGTCGAGACACTTTACGGACAGGAATTCCATCAATCACTTTATTGAGCAAAACTGTTTGTAACCACACCAAAAACATGAGTAAAAAAAACTTTTTTCTATAAAAACTGGTCATTTTCTGCCATACAAACCAGGCTTAAACCAACTTTGTCATCCGTCGTTTCAACAGAAGCCGCTCGCTCTGTCTCACCTGCACCAACACAAGCACTCATGGCACTTAGCCAGTGTTGCGTTTAGGGCCTCACAAAAAGTCGGACAACCCCAACGCCACACAATGTGTAAATGCCAGGTTGTAACACTCTGACTCCACAATCAGATGTGTGCTTATTTTACTGCCATTTATTAAGAATGTTAATCTAAGGATATTATTCATGAAATATTGTCACTAGATTTCATAAATGCTAATAAAAAGATGTATTTTACAGACATAAAGTTACAGGAACTACATGTAATCTCTGAAAGAGGTAACATTTCTTTTAAAGGCAGGACCCGCAGCCAGACATACAATACTAGCACACAGGTCATGAAAAACATGTTTTTTTGTTATTGTCATTGAAAGAGGGCAAAATCACTTATATCAGAAAATTATTTTAATAAAACATTTAAATTGTTATGATGTCAGATTTGGGACAGGTGTGACGCTGGTGTGGCCACAGTGTGCACGTCTGATGTTGCTCACATGTGCTCCACTGAATGCTCAGGGAGTTTGTGCGTTTGCTCACAAACATTAAAAATTAGAGGGAACATTGGCTGTATGTATACTTTTGACCCAGCAGATTTGGTCACATTTTCAGAAGACCCATAATAAATTCATAAAAGAACCAAACTTCATGAATGTTTTTGTGTGACCAACAAGTATGTGCTCCAATCACTCTATCACAAAAAAAATAAGAGTTGTAGAAATAATTGGAAACTCAAGACAGCCATGACATTATGTTCTTTACAAGTGTATGTAAACTTTTGACCATGACTGTACCTAGACATGTATATTCATTGGGTATGTTGTACTTTGTGGTGCATGCTGATGCATGAGTGTAATCTGCATCCTAGAATGCAGCCTGGAAAACGACCGTGATAAATTGGCACGTTAGTCGAGACTGACATAAAGTTTCAGGCTATAAATAAAAGCTACCAATACAATGACAACTCATGGGAAGCATATGGCTGATCACCTGTTCATCATATCACCGTTATGTAACCACAGGGACGCACTTCTATGTGTTGGAACACATTCATTTCACATTTCCTTCTCAATCTAAAAGAAGCGGTGCAGGATAACCAGATGGAAATGTCTGTTTTCTGACTAAAAACGTAGCCTAAAAGGGGAACAATATCACAATTTCAGAAGGGTTAAAACCATTAAAAATCAGTTCCCGGTGGCTTATTTTATTTTTCGAAGTTTTTTTCAAAATTTTACCCATCACGCAATATCCCTAAAAAAAACTTCAAAGTGCCTGATTTTAACCATCGTTATATACACCCGTCCATTTTCCTGTGACGTCACATAGTGATGCCAATACAAACAAACATGGCGGAAAGAACAGCAAGCTATAGCGACATTAGCTCGGATTCAGACTCGGATTTCAGCGGCTTAAGCGATTCAACACATTACGCATGTATTGAAACGGATGGTTGTAGTGTGGAGGCAGGTAGCGAAAACGAAATTGAAGAAGAAACTGAAGCTATTGAGCCATATCGGTTTGAACCGTATGCAAGCGAAACCGACGAAAACGACACGACAGCCAGCGACACGGGAGAAAGCGAGGATGAATTCGGCGATCGCCTTCTAACCAACGATTGGTATGTGTTTGTTTGGCATTAAAGGAAACTAACAACTATGAACTAGGTTTACAGCATATAAAATACATTTGGCAACAACATGCACTTTGAGAGTGCAGACAGCCCAATTTTCATCAATTAATATATTCTGTAGACATACCCTCATCTGCTTTCTTTTCCTGAAAGCTGATCTGTCCAGTTTTGGAGTTGATGTCAGCAGGCCAGGGAAGCTAGGGTCGATATTCTTCTCTTGATCATCTTCGGTGGCATAAGGGACGGTGTGAGCCAAGACATCCGGGGGGTTTAGCTCGCTCGTCTGCGGGAACAAACTGCCGCCATTGCTTGCCGTGCTACCGAGGCCCTTTGTCCCTGAATTGCTCACACACTCCGGCAGATTCAATGGGGGTCTGGCGGCAGATTTCTTTGACTTTATCGTGGGAAATGCATCTGCTTTGAGTGTCGCAGGATATCCACACATTCTTGCCATCTCTGTCGTAGCATAGCTTTTGTCAGTAAAGTGTGCGGAACAAACGTCCAATTTCTTGCCACTTTCGCATCTTTGGGCCACTGGTGCAACTTGAATCCGTCCCTGTTGGTGTTGTTACACCCTCCGACAACACACCGACGAGGCATGATGTCTCCGAGGTACGGAAAACAGTCGAAAAAACGGAAAATAACAGAGCTGATTTGACTCGGTGTTTGAGAAAATGGCGGATTGCTTCCCGATGTGACGTCATCGCTCCGAGAGCGAATAATAGAAAGGTGTTTAATTCGCCAAAATTCACCCATTTAGAGTTCGGAAATCGGTTAAAAAATTATATGGTCTTTTTTCTGCAACATCAAGGTATATATTGACGCTTACATATGTCCGGTGATAATGTTCCCCTTTAATGGCAAGTTTGAGTAGTAGGAGCAGACCCAACAAAGTCAAGTTTGTCATTAAGGCGGTCGACCGATTTAGTAAAAGCACATATTCTAGCTGGAACTCTCCACTGATCCCAAAACCAACGTACAAGACCGCAAAAGTCCACTTTTCCACACTTCTTTCTTCTTCTGTTTCTGCAATCATGATCTAAAGCTGCAACGGCAGCTAGCAGACTTGTGCCTACAGATGGACTCACTGGCCTTGCCTTACTAACATACATAAGTGTGTAGGGTTGTACGGTATACCGGTATTGGTATAGTACCGCGATACTAATGAATCATGTTCGGTACTAACCCGCCTCTTAAAAGTACTTTCAAGGTAAAAAATGATTTTCAAAGAAAAAAATGATTTTCAAGGTAAAAAAAGTTTTCAAGGGAAAATTTTTTTTTCAAGGTTAAAAATTATTTTTAAGGTACAAAATGATTTTCAAGGTAAAAAAAATTTTTCAAGGTAAAAAAAATTGTTCAAGGTTAAAAATGATTTTCAAGGTAAAAAATTATTTTCAAGGTAAAAAATTATTTTCAAGGTACATTTTTTTTTTCAAGGTTAAAAATGATTTTCAAGGTAAAAAAAATGTTCAAGGTAAAAAAAAAATTTCAAGGTTAAATTTTTTTTTGAAGGTTAAAAATGATTTTCAAGGTAAAAAATGATTTTCAAGGTAAAAAAAATTTTTCAAGGTAAACATTTTTTTTCAAGGTAAAAAATGATTTTCAAGGTAAAAAATGATTTTCAAGGTAAAACATTTTTTTAAGGTAAAAAAATTTTTTCAAGGTAAATTTTTTTTTTCAAGGTAAAAAATGATATTCAAGGTAAAAAATGATTTTTGTGGTCCCCTTTATTTAGAAAAGTATCAAAGTACCGAAAAGTATCGAAATACATTTTTCGTACTGGTACCAAAATACTGGTATCGGTACAACACTATAAGTATGTCTCCCACTATATGTGTTTTCATTACCACGGTTACACCAAAAGTTGTGTTTTGTGGATCCAATTTTTATGAAGTCAACTGAGTGACCGACGGCGTTGGATCGGGTGTGAGGCGGACACTCAAAGTATTCTTTGAGTGTGAGTAAGTGTGGTCAGGCACTTTGCCAGACACCTTTCCACACCTTTAGCCCAGTCTGTCATGACTGCAGTCTTATTATATCATTAGGTAACCACCAGCTATCACTCTTAGCCTGCTAAGAGGTATGTTTGTGTTGCGTCTGTCTAAAGTTGCAACTCCTTTGTTCTGTGGTGGTGATTATGTACTGTATATCGGAATATGTACAATCCCCATTTCAATCGTAACAGTACCAATTCCCAGTAATCGATACCAGTACACATTTTTGTACTTTTGTGTGTGTTCAAAGATGTTTTTTTAATTTAACATTTCACAATGAGAACATTGCAAGTACAATACTGTAGTGTGTAATATGTAAATGGTCTGTATTTATCAGTGACGTGCGGTGAGGTTGATGATATTTTGTCAACAACTGTATGTGTGTAACATATTTCTTGTGCTGAGCAATCAAAAAACTGCTGCGAAGACGCACTGTGTGAGGCTCGCAGTAATCCCGACTCCTGGTGCCGGTTAATGCACCCCCGCGCAGAGTGCACCCCCCGACGGGAGCGCCACACCAACCAAAGCCAACACCCAAACCCTCCACGTGCAAGACCGAATCCACCCAAAAAAAGTCACTTAACAAGAAGCCAAAAAGTGCAAAAACAACAATGTTCGCGCCGGAGGAGCGTGAACGACTGCAGGGACACAACATTAGGTACACCTGCAGACTGCAGCACGGATTTCATATTTCATTCATTCACAACTCCTCCAACACGAACACCACTGTTCCCACACTTATAAGTAAAGGTAAGACCATAATAACGTTTTTTTTTAATTAAATGTGCTTTTTTGTGTGCTACAGTTTGTATGTGTAAAGTTAAAGTTAAGTTAAAGTACCAATGATTGTAACACACACACTAGGCGTGGTGAAATTTGTCCTCTGCGTTTGACCCACCCCCTTGTTCACCCCCTGGGAGGTGAGGGGAGCAGTGGGCAGCAGCGGCGCCGCGCCAGGGAATCATTTTTGGTGATTTAACCCCCAATTCCAACCCTTGATGCTGAGTGCCAAGCAGGGCAGAATGCTGGTATGAGCTTTTAAATGCAACCCGTTAACTGCTGCCAATGAAATGGTGAATAAGATACTCTTTAGGGTTCATATGTTTGTAAATCTGACTGTGATGAAGTTAGTGCCTCACCAGCCATGAACCTCACCGCACGTCACTGATATATATATATATATATATATATATATATATATATATATATATATATATATATATATATATATATATATATATATATATATATATATATATATATATTGGCTGTTGTTACCCAAAGTATATTAAGTGGGATTTTTCAGAAAAACAAATATATAAAGTAACACAAAAACAACCTGTCTCTGTGATCACTATAGGTGAATAGCCATGCCTTGAGGCGTTTTTTCCGGTCCATTATTTTTGCTGCTTGTGTGACATCACAGGAAATGTCAGTCTAATGACTGAGCTATGTCATATCCTGTGATGTCCCACAGGGCATTTCTTGTGGGACGGGATTCGTTCCCAGGGATTCGAATAAAGAACCAACTCTTTTTTATTTACTATAGTGGCCTCGATAACGGGAACCGGTTCTCAAAAAGGGATTCAAGTCCATGGAATCGGTTCTTTTCTTATCGAACGGTTCTTTTCTTATCGAACAACCAGGAGAACCGGTTTCGAACATCATCCCTACCCATGCCGGCAGACTTCGGTAGGTACCTATAAAAGTACGGAATTCGGTAACCATTTCTAACTGTACAAAGGTCTAAAAAGACAGCCTGGGTTCTCCAAGTTGCCATCTAAAACTAACACTGTGATAATTTCCTAATATGTGGCAGTTGTGCAGCTGGAGAGCGGTTGCCGTGGTGATACAGCTGCACAGACAATCGCCGACACCTGCACAAAAAAAGA
The DNA here is from genome assembly GCF_033978685.3 of Nerophis lumbriciformis. Taxonomy (NCBI): domain Eukaryota; kingdom Metazoa; phylum Chordata; class Actinopteri; order Syngnathiformes; family Syngnathidae; genus Nerophis; species Nerophis lumbriciformis. The sequence goes on from NC_084569.2 coordinate 16,005,688, forward strand.
AGTCACCCAGGAAAAAAAAAAAACACCACACACTTGGAAGCGAGTACAAACCGAGTGGTGGTGGTGATACCTCCGAACAAGACAGCAGGCCTGTGGGACTAACAATAGACTCCATTCTACCACTACCCATAGCCCTACCCCCTTGCTTGTAGCGAATGACCACGGGGGCAAGGGTTATATAGGGGTGAAGGTTAATGTTGGATGCTGTCACTGAAGGAGATGGCCACACGATGTTGTTTTGAACAAGAATATTTTTCTGTTACGTATGGCGGGGGAAGGAGACGACACAACGGCAGGGATCGGTTCAATAGGTTTATTGACACTGATGATGATGATGTATTGGGGTGTGTATGCTAATCTAGGTGAACGGTGCAAGACGATGTGTAGAATTAACAATGTCGATATTACCAGGGGTTATTGTATGTGCATGTTGGATGAATCCTTCGTCAGACCAAAAGGGCAAGGTGAGAAGGCGGTCCGTGGGCAAGCGAGAGATCAGGGGCTGGAGAGAGGCTGTCTTGAGTTTCTAATCATTTCTACAACTCTTATTTTTTTGTGATAGAGTGATTGGAGCACATACTTGTTGGTCACAAAAAAACATTCATGAAGTTTGGTTCTTTTATGAATTCATTATGGATCTACTGAAAATGTGACCAAGTCTGCTTGGTCAAAAGTATCACTGTATAAGGCGCTTTTGGTACCTCCAGAAGGTCTTATCTTTGTCCGTGTGATGTCAGATGAAACACAAATTGAGCTGTTTGGCCACAATACCCAGCAATATGTTTGGAGGAGAAAAGGTGAGGCCTTTAATCCCAGGTACACCATCCCTACCGTCAAGCATGGTGGTGGTAGTATTATGCTCTGGGCCTGTTTTTCTGCCAATGGAACTGGTGCTTTACACAGAGTAAATGGGACAATGAAAATTCTTCAGGACAACCTAAAATCATCAGCCCTATGACCCCAAACACACGTCAAAAGTGGTAAAGGAATGGCTAAATCAGGCTAGAATTAAGGTTTTAGGATGGCCTTCCCAAAGTCCTGACTTAAACGTGTGGACAATGCTGAAGAAACAAGTCTATGTCAGAAAACCAACAAATTTAGCTGAACTGCACCAATTTTATCAAGAGGAGTGGTCAAAAATTAAACCAGAAGCTTGCCAGAAGCTTGTGGATGGCTACCAAAAGCGCCTTATTGCAGTGAAACTTGCCAAAGGACATGTAACCAAATATTAACATTGCTGTATGTATACTTTTCACCCAGCAGATTTGGTCACATTTTCAGTAGACCCATAATAAATTCATAAAAGAACCAAACTTCATGAATGTTTTTTGTGACCAACAAGTATGTGCTCCAATCACTCGATCAAAAAAAAATAAGAGTTGTAGAAATGATTGGAAACTCAAGACAGCCATGACATTATGTTCTTTACAAGTGTATGTCAACTTCTATTGTTTCTTGAAATGTGCTTTATAAATAAAGTAGATTGGACTGGATTGGAACATCTCCGAGGATGTGAACATTTATGTTCTTTGCACAAAACATGCTATGCTGGGAGATGGGTTGGAGCATGCACCGATTAAATTGATTTCAATTAATTTTAATGGGTGGGGCTGATTTGACATATGGTCATTTTTGAGTTATGAGCTTGGTTCTTCTGTATGTTGAAAAAACAAAAAAAAAACAAAAAAACTTGAACCTAACGCATTCTTTTTCACAGTCTGATGACTTCCAAGGTGTTCTAATTCCAATAGGAAATAATGGACGTTGAATAAAGTTGCCATAAAAAAAAAAATCATTATTCATTGACCATGGCATTCATAACCATAATAAAAGTAAAACTTCACTCTTTGAAGGTATCTGACAGATGCATAACGGAGAGGGAGAGGGGGGGTTTGTGGACAAAATGATCAAATGCAATAATACTTCAGCCAGGTCCCACAGCTCTTCATATCAAACCACCGGTATCACATTTCCTTTAAGAATAGCCCAAAATAGGCTCTAAAAGCCTATGACTGTGAGGTTAGCACATGTATCACTCAGCTGAGGGTTGGCATATAGCCAACCCCAGTTGTGTGTGTGTGTGTGTGTGTGTGTGTGTGTGTGTTCTTGTATTTCTACCCGTCTTGAGACATCAACAAGGAAAAGTACCTTCCATATATGGACCGGTGAACAAGTTAGGACCGAAATCATGGTCCCAATACGCAAAACCATTGCATCTAATAGAGAATGTCTCGTTTGCACCCCTGGTGGTGAAATCTATCAAAATGAGGGTGGTCCCAAAAAGGAGGGATTTTTTTAAATTGACCGTATGTCGGTTTTAAAAGTGCTCCCCTTCTGGGCAACATATGAAATAACAAGTGTGTGTAAAAATTTGAAGTGCTCCCCCTCTGGCCAACATATGTAATAACAAGTGTGTGTAAGAAATTTATATTAAGTTAAAGTACCAATGATTGTCACACACACACTAGGTGTGGCAAAATTATGCGCCCACTTTGGCCAAAATTAATTAAAACAATTAAATAAATATGTATATAGATAGACATACTGTAATAACTTGAAGTAAACAATGAAGATTAAAAACCAATTACAAACAAAAAAAACAACAACAAAAATTAACTAAAAGCAGTCTTTTTCTCACAATGTGTCGACTTTTTTTATTATAAAATTGGGAACACTTTCTCATATTTTTTCTGTTTCTGTAATATTGCAATGTTTTCTCGTTTTTAATGTAAAATTATTACTTTTTAATGCAAAATGGTGACATTTGTCATATAAAATTCTGACTTTTATCACAATATTGCCAATTTTTTTGTTGTTCTTGTTAAAGAGTGACACATTTTGAGTACAATTATGACTTGTCGTCATTTTGCCAAATAAAATTTCAATTATTATACTCTTGCCAACATTTTTTAAAGTGTTCTTATAAAATTGTGACTTTTGTCGTTTTACGAGTCTTTTCATAAAATTGACAACATTTCAAGCTTTTTCTAGTAAATTTGCGACTGTTATTAAGTAAAATTCAATTTTCTATCATACTAGTGAACAAATGTTCCATTTTTCTTGTAAAATGTTGACCTTTTTCTTGTGAAATTCCAACTCATTTTTCATAACAAGGCTTTTTTATATTTGCATAGTATGTATATCATATCATTGTTGTAAAAAAAAATCTTTATATAGCCGGAAAGGGTGATCCTAAAGAGGTAGGAAATATTCGGAGGTCTCAAGAAGGTAACAATTACAAGAGAGAGTGTGTGTGTGTGTGTGTGTTCTTGTATTTCTACCCATCTTAAGACATCAACAAGGAAAAGTACCTTCCATATGAGGACCGGTGAACACGTTAGGACATAAATCATGGTCCCAATACAGAAAACCATTGCATCTAATAGAGAATGTCTCATTTGCACCCCTGGTGGTGAAATCTATCAAAATGAGGGTGGTCCCAAAAAGGAGGAATTTTTATAATTGACTGTGTGTCGGTTTTAAAGTGCTCCCCTTCTGGTCAACATATGAAATAACAAGTGTGTGTAAGAAATTGATATTACGTTAAAGTTAAAGTACCAATGATTGTAAAACACACACTAGGTGTGGCGAAATTATGCGCCCACTTTGGCCAAAATTAATACAAACAATTAAATAAATATGTATATAGATAGACATACTGTAATAACTTGAAGTAAACAATGAAGATTAAAAACCAATTCCAAAAAAAAAAAAAACAATAAGTAAAAGCAGTCTTTTTCTCACAATGTGTCAACGTATTTCTTATAAAATTGGGAACACTTTCTCATATTATTTTTGTTTCTGTAATATTGCAATGTTTTCTCGTTTTTAATGTAAAATTACTACTTTTTAATGCAAAATGGTGACATTTGTCATATCAAATTCTGACTTTTATCACAACATTGCCAAATTTTTTGTTGTTCTTGTTAAGGAGTGACACATTTTGAGTACAATTATGACTTGTCGTCATTTTGCCAAATAAAATTCCAATTATACTCTTGCAAACATTTTTTAAAGTGTTTTTATAAAATTGTGACTTTTGTCGAGTAAAATTACGAGTCTTTTCATAAAATTGCCAACATTTCAAGCTTTTTCTTGTAAATTTGCGACTGTTGTTGAGTAAAATTCCAACTTTTATCATAATAGTGCACAAATGTTCCGTTTTTCTTGTAAAATCTTGACCTTTTTCTTGTGAAATTCCAACTTTCGGAGGTCTCAAGAAGGTAACAATTACAAGAGAGAGTGTGTGTGTGTGTGTGTTCTTGTATTTCTGTATTTATACTAGTCTTGAGACATCAACAAGCAAAAGTACCTTCTATATATGGACCGGTGAACAAGTTAGGACATAAATCATGGTCCCAATACAGAAAACCATTGCATCTAATAGAGAATGTCTCATTTGCACCCCTGATGGTGAAATCTATCAAAATGAGGGTGGTCCCAAAAAGGAGGAATTTTTAAAATTGACTGTGTGTCGGTTTTAAAAGTGCTCCCCTTCTGGTCAACATATGAAATAACAAGTGTGTGTGTAAAAATTTGAAGTGCTCCCCCTCTGGTCAACATATGTAATAACAAGTGTGTGTAAGAAATTGATATTAAGTTAAAGTTAAAGTACCAATGATTGTAAAACACACACTAGGTGTGGCGAAATTATGCACCCACTTTGGCCAAAATTAATACAAACAATTAAATAAATATGTATATAGATAGACATACTGTAATAACTTGAAGTAAACAATGAAGATTAAAATCCAATTACAATAAAAAAAACAACAACAAAAATTAACTAAAAGCAGTCTTTTTCTCACAATGTGTCGACTTTTTTTATTATAAAATTGGGAACACTTTCTCATATTATTTCTGTTTCTGTAATATTGCAATGTTTTCTCATTTTTAATGTAAAATTATTACTTTTTAATGCAAAATGGTGACATTTGTCATATAAAATTCTGACTTTTATCACAATATTGCCAATTTTTTTGTTGTTCTCGTTAAAGAGTGACACATTTTGAGTACAATTATGACTTGTCGTCATTTTGCCAAATAAAATTCCAATTATTATACTCTTGCCAACATTTTTTAAAGTGTTCTTATAAAATTGTGACTTTTGTCGAGTAAAATTACGACTCTTTTCATAAAATTGCCAAAATGTTAAGCTTTTTCTTTTAAATTTGCGACTGTTATTGAGTAAAATTCCAACTTTTATCATAATAGTGAACAAATGTTCCATTTTTCTTGTAAAATGTTGACCTTTTTCTTGTGAAATTCCAACTCATTTTTCACAACAAGGCTTTTTTATATTTGCATAGTATGTATATATTATTATTGTTGTAAAGACAAATCTTTACATATCCAGAAAGGGTGATCCTAAAGAGGTAGGAATTATTTGGAGGTCTCAAGAAGGTAACAATTACAAGTGTGTGTGTGTGTTTGTGTGTGTGTCTTAGTAATTGGGTGGGGGTTAGACCAGAAGCGCTCAAGCTGCATTGCACAGATGTGGAGGCACTGACGGATGTATCGCGGACAGATGTACACTGTACTTAAGCATGTGCAGCTGTGTGGACGCTTACGTGTGTGTCTTGTGCATGTTGGGTGTGTTGTCAGCTGTACACTGTGTATGTGTGTGTGTGTGCGCACGTGTGTGTGTGTGTGTGTGTGTGTTGATATTTCTGCCTACGCTTTGCACATCGGCCATAAAAATGTTGGCTCCTCGCATCCTATAAGAAGCATCTTGAGTCATCTCATTATTTTATGGTCCTTTCATGAGATTTTCTTTGCTACTTTACAGACAGTAAGCACAAACAACTGACAAGCCTCTTAAAGCACACTTTCAGCGTGCTAAAAGTGTGTTCAGTTGTCCAGATCGCACTTTAACATAGCCAAAAAAAGGTGGTACATACGGTCGTGGTCAAAAGTTTACATACACTTGTAAAGAACATAATGTCATGGCTGTCTTGAGTTTCCAATAATTTCTACAACTCTTATTTTTTTGTTTCATCTGACCACAGAACTTTACTCCTGAAGGTCTTATCTTTGTCCATGTGATGTCAGATGAAACAAAAATTTAGCTGTTTGGCCACAATGCCCGGCAATATGTTTGGAGGAGAAAAGGTGAGGCCTTTAATCCCAGGAACACCATACCTACCGTCAAGCATGGTGGTGGTAGCATTATGCTCTGGGCCTGTTTTGCTGCCAATGGAACTGGTGCTTTACAGAGAGTAAATGGGACAATGAAAAAGGAGGATTACCTCCAAATTCTTCATAACAACCTAAAATCATCAGCCCCGGAGGTTGGGTCTTGGGCGCAGTTGGGTGTTCCAACAGGACAATGACACCAAACACACGTCAAAAGTGGTAAAGAAATGGCCAAATCAGGCTAGAATTAAGGTTTTAGAATGGCCTTCCCAAAGTCCTGACTTAAACGTGTGGACAATGCTGAAGAAACAAGTCTATGTCAGAAAACCAACAAATTTAGCTGAACTGCACCAATTTTGTCAAGAGGAGTGGTCAAAAATTCAACCAGAAGCTTGTGGATGGCTACCAAAAGCACCTTATTGCAGTAAAACTTGCCAAGGGACATGTAACCAAATATTAACATTGCTGTATGTATACTTTTGACCCAGCAGATTTGGTCACATTTTCAGTAGACCCATAATAAATTCATAAAAGAACCAAACTTCATGAATGTTTTTTGTGACAAACAAGTATGTGCTCCAATCACTCTATCACATAAAAAATAAAAGTTGTAGAAATGATTGGAAACTCAAGACAGCCATGACATTATGTCCTTCACAAGTGTATGTCAACTTTTGACTACGACTGTATATTTGTGGGCTGCATGCCAACAACATGACGAAAAGCTGCAGGTTGGACCAGATGATGCTGTAAATGTGCAGGGAAATGAGTGTCTCCATGGTGACAACCACTATACATTTACATTACAATAATAATAATAATAATAATAGATTGTATTTGTAAAAAGCACTTTACATTGAGTAAACAACCTCAAAGTGCTACAGTGTATTAAAAAATAAATACATAAATAAATAAATAAAAGTAAATACAAATAAAACCTAGAACAGTTTAATAGCTATAACTAGTAAGCATATATCTAAAAAAAAGTGTTTTTTAAAAAAAGAAGGGTTTTTAAGCCTTTTTTAAAAGCATTCACAGTCTGTGGTGCCCTCAGGTGGTCAGGGAGAGCGTTCCACAGAGTGGGAGCGGCGGAGCAGAAAGCCCGGTCTCCCATTGTTCGTAGCTTTGTCCTCGGAGGTTGGAGGAGGTTACACTATATTACACTATACATACAAAAACATCATTTAAATAATGCGGTCTGCATCACTTCTGCACAGTCTTTGTAGATTACAAGCAGCACATCCACTAATAGTACACACAATTGTATAGTTTGCACACGCTATTTGGCAGTTGTTACTTGGATCAGGCACTAAGTGTGTAGTGATAAGTCAATCAAATAAAGTTAAGGACCGCATTATGTTCAAACTGGACCCTTTGTACATGCATAAGTGCTGCAATGGTGTGCACAACAATGGTGAATGCTGCCACAACACACTTGAACGCAGATTTAGCACAAACCTGCTATAGTTTAGACATATTGAATAAAAAGCTGTTTTCACATAATAAAAAAAAAATGGTGTATCTTTGTTGGAAATTATTGTGCACTCTCAATTTTAAGTATAGCAGATTTATTATTATTATTTTGTTATTGTTAATGTTTGATGAAACGAGATTATATGCATGAGTGTATGTATGTATATGTGAATGTGTATGTACAGTATCTATATATATATATATATATATATATATATATATATATATATATATATATATTGTATAGTTAATGAGGGTGTGGATGTATGTATATATGTATGTATATGCGTACTTATGTACATTTGTATGTACCTGTATGAATGTAATAGTATCCGTGTGTATGTGTAGAGTGTAAACGGCCGGGATTTGACTGTTCAGTCTGTTACAGACACACACACACACACACATAACCACCACACTCACACACAGTGTACATGTATGTGTGTATGTAATCATGTATGTTTGCATATACAAAACATTTGTCACACAGAATGAGCGGGAGCCAAAGTACAGCCCCAGCCACCCAGAAAACCTAACCCAAAACAGCAGGTGCGATACCCAGGGAACAAGGGACCACCGGCCCCACGCAGGAAGGCGGGCAGCGGCAGGACGACCAGGTGCCACCAGGCTAGACAAACAAGTACCGAGGACAAGGCACAGGAGAAGCAGGAGACAGCCAGCGAGAGCCCACACCCCACGAATGGAGAAAAACGGGACGCCCCGGCTCAAGGGGCCTAGAGACTACCCGTAGCCGAACGGGAAGAATGCCCCGCCCTTCAGGCAACCGGACCCTCAAGAGCCCAGACTCCCCCCCTACTAGGAGAGCATGACGGGGCCAAGGCTAGCCCCAATCAAGTCAGCAGGACCGCCCATCCAAGGGACCCCAACGATGGAGATGGAATAGCCAGCAACTGCCCTGGCGGAGCCTTCCCTTAAGAGAAAAAAAAATAAAAATAAAAGGGGAGATCACCGACAACCACACAGCAATGCTACTCTCAACCTTTAGTATAGCATACATTTTATATCACATTTGACCTTTTGTTCACATGTAAACTAAAATATTGTTTTTACATTTTTAACTACTTCTTAGGACATCACAGTAAATCCCAGTATTTTATACGTAGACATTTGTTATTGTATGAATTGTATTTATTTATTTAGTTGTTTTTTTTAAAAAGGTAACTGCACTTTTTGGGGAATTTGGCATATTGTTCACAATCATTATGAGAGACAGGAAGACAAATGTTTTTAAAAATTTTTTTTTTTTATGCATTCTAACTCGTAAATAAAAGTCTGCTTACAATGGAGTCAACATGAGGTCAATCAATCAATCAATCAATCAATCAATCTTTATTTATATAGCCCTAAATCACAAGTGTCTCAAAGGGCTGCACAAGCCACAACGACATCCTCGGTACAAAGCCCACATACGGGCAAGGAAAAACTCACCCCAGTGGGACGTCGATGTGAATGACTATGAGAAACCTTGGAGAGGACCGCATATGTGGGTAACCCCCCCCCTCTAGGGGAGACCGAAAGCTATGGATGTCGAGTGGGTCTGACATAATATTGTGAGAGTCCAGTCCATAGTGGATCCAACATAATAGTAAGAGTCCAGTCCATAGTGGGGCCAGCAGGACACCATCCCGAGCGGAGACGGGTCAGCAGCGCAGAGATGTTCCCAGCCGATGCACAGGCGAGCGGTCCACCCCGGGTCCCGACTCTGGACAGCCAGCACTTCATCCATGGCCACCGGACCTGTGCCCCCCCCCCCCCCCTCAAGGAAAAGGGGAGCAGAGGAGAAAAGAAAAGAAACGGCAGATCAACTGGTCTAACAGGGGGGCTATTTAAAGGCTAGAGTATACAAATGAGTTTTAAGATGGGACTTAAATGCTTCTACTGAGGTAGCATCTCTAATTGTTACCGGGAGGGCATTCCATAGTACTGGAGCCCGAATAGAAAACGCTCTATAGCCCGCAGACTTTTTTTGGGCTCTGGGAATCACTAATAAGCCGGAGTTCTTTGAACGCAGATTTCTTGCCGGGACATATGGTACAATGCAATCGACAAGATAGGACGGAGCTAGACCGTGTAGTATTTTATACGTAAGTAGTAAAACCTTAAAGTCACATCTTAAGTGCACAGGAAGCCAGTGCAGGTGAGCCAGTATAGGCGTAATATGATCAAACTTTCTTGTTCTTGTCAAAAGTCTAGCAGCCGCATTTTGTACCAACTGTAATTTTTTAATGCTAGACATAGGGAGACCCGAAAATAATACGTTACAGTAGTCGAGACGAGACGTAACGAACGCATGAATAATGATCTCAGCGTCGCTAGTGGATAAAATAGAACGAATTTTAGCGATATTACGGAGATGAAAGAAGGCCGTTTTAGTAACGAGAGAGTTGGGTCGAAGATAATACCCAGATTCTTTACTGATTCGCCTTGTGTAATTGTTTGGTTGTCAAATGTTAAGGTGGTATTATTAAATAAATGTCGGTGTTTAGCAGGACCGATAATCAGCATTTCCGTTTTCTTGGCGTTGAGTTGCAAGAAGTTAGCGGACATCCATTGTTTAATTTCATTAAGACACGCCTCCAGCTGACTACAATCCGGCGTGTTGGTCAGCTTTAGGGGCATGTAGAGTTGGGTGTCATCAGCATAACAATGAAAGCTAACACCGTATTTGCGTATGATGTCGCCTAGCGGCAGCATGTAAATACTAAAGAGTGCAGGGCCAAGAACCGAACCCTGAGGAACTCCGCACGTTACCTTAACATAGTCCGAGGTCACATTATTATGGGAGACGCATTGCATCCTGTCAGTAAGATAAGAGTTAAACCACGACAAGGCTAAGTCTGACATACCAATACGTGTTTTGATACGCTCTAATAAAATATTATGATCGACGGTATCGAAAGCAGCGCTAAGATCAAGAAGCAGCAACATAGATGACGCATCAGAATCCATCGTTAGCAGTAGATCATTAGTCATTTTTGCGAGGGCTGTCTCCGTAGAGTGATTTGCCCTGAAACCGGATTGAAAAGGTTCACAGAGATTGTTAGACACTAAGTGTTCATTTAGCTGCTGTGCGACAATTTTTTCGAGGATTTTCGAAATAAAGGGAAGGTGGGACACCGGTCGGTAGTTTACCATGAGGTCAGGATCAAGGTTAGGTCTTTTGAGCAGAGGATGAATAACCGCTTTCTTGAATGCTAGGGGAACAGTGCCAGAGGAAAGTGATAAGTTTATAATATTTAGCACTGATGGACCTAATAATACAAAAAGCTCCTTGATAAGTTTCCCAGGAAGTGGGTCAAGTAAAAATGTTGTTTGTTTTATCCCACTTACACGCTGTAATAGTTCCTCTAATGTTATTTCATCAAAAAGAGAGAGACTATTTTGTATTGCAGTATCCGTCGTAGATACAGTTGTATCTGTGTTCATAGAACCCAGTTGTAGCTGGGATGCGTTGTCTTTAATCTCCTTTCTAATGAGTTCAATTTTCTTATTAAAGAAATTCATAAAGTCATCTGCCGAGTGGGTGGAGCTATTGGGAGGAGTCCCTTGTTGGGTTAGCGATGCTACTGTACTAAACAAAAATTTAGGGTCGTTTTTGTTGAGGCGGATGAGATTTGAGTAATATTTAGCTTTAGCTAAGGTAAGCATGCGTTTATACGATATTAAACTATCACTCCATGCTTGATGGAAAACCTCAAGCTTGGTCGCGCGCCATTTGCGTTCCAACTTTCTACATGATAATTTATGAGCTCTGGTTTCCTCTGTAAACCATGGGGTGCGCCTTTTAGGGGCCCTTTTTTGTTTTAGCGGTGCTATACTATCAATGGTTTTGCGCAGGGCATTGTCAAAGTTGTTAGTGAGGTTATCAATAGAGCCGACATAATTTGGGAATGGTGCCATTACCGAAGGCAGTAGGTCAGCAAGAGTCATCGTTGTGGCGGCATTAATGTTGCGGCTGCTATAGCAGTTATTATTATTATTAGTTTGTTGACAATGAGTCAGAACTTCGAATTTTATAAGGTAATGATCGGACATTACTTTAGTATACGGGAGTACCATAACTTTGGAGGTGGTGACACCCCTGACCAGCACTAGATCTATCGTATTGCCGTTGCGATGCGTAGGTTCATTTATTATTTGTGTAAGACCACAGCTATCAATTATAGTCTGGAGCGCCACGCACTGAGGGTCCGATGGGGTATTCATATGGATATTAAAGTCCCCCATTATGATTATATTGTCTGCGTGCGTCACTAGATCAGCAACGAACTCTGAGAATTCATTAATAAAGTCCGAGTAGGGCCCTGGGGGGCGGTAGATAACAGCCATATCGAGAGGCAGCGGTGCGACAGACCTCATAGTAAGCACCTCAAACGATTTGTATTTATTATTTAGGTTAGGGGTAAGGTTAAAGTTTTCATTGTATATTAGTGCGACCCCCCCACCCCTTTTAAGGGGACGGGCAATATGCGCATTCGTATAGTTAGGAGGAGATGCCTCATTTAGCGCAAAAAATTTGTCTGGTTTGAGCCAGGTTTCGCTAAGACCAATGACGTTAAGATTGTTGTCTCTAATGACCTCATTAACTAATAACGTTTTGGGAGACAATGATCTTATGTTTAAAAAGCCCATATTATAAGTATTGGGCTGTTTTGACGAGTTTTTGTTTAAATTATCCGTAGTAGAAATATTAATAATGTTGCGTTTATTATACGTAGTGCACTTTAAATAGTTTCGACCATATCTAGGAATTGATACGACGGGAATTTTCAGATTGTTTGCTTGATGCTGCGATCGACTGAACGCATCATGATTTGCCACCTCAGTAGAATGCATATCTACCCCGGACACATTCACAGCAGAAAACACATTATGTGAGTTGTGTGTTATTCTAAGAAAATTGCTATGCGTACAGGAATTATCCAGCCTGGTGCTGGCTAGTTCTAGCTTAACTGACTCCTCACCCGGACTAGCAGGCTCTGTAATTGCCTGTGACCGGGCTTGCTCTAGTGTAGTTAGTCAAATGTGACTTAAACAGTAGTCTATATTCTTAGACAGGATGATGGCGCCTTCCTGGTTAGGGTGAAGGCCGTCCCTCATCAGCAAGCCTGGTTTGCCCCAGAAAGAGGGCCAATTATCAATAAACGTTAGTCCCTGTTGTCTACAGAAGCTAGGAAGCCACTTGTTAAGCGAGACTAATCTGCTATATCTCTCATCATTGCCTCTCGCAGGCAGGGGGCCAGAGACAATTACTCGATGCCTGGACATCTTTCTAGCGAGATCACAAGTCCTGGCTATGTTTCTCTTTGTAATCTCTGACTGTCTCATTCTAGTGTCATTGGAGCCAACGTGTACAACTATATTCGCATAACTAGTGGTGCGATTAGCCTGTCGTACGTGTTTACTAGGCCTGTTGCGAGTTAACTCCCTAAGATTAGCCTCAATGTCAGGTGCTCGGGCCCCCGGGATGCACTTAATTGTGGCTGGTTTGCTAAGCTTTATGTTTCGGGTGATGGAGTCCCCTATGACTAAAGTGTGGTGCCCGGTAGACTGGGGTGTAGGACTAGCTAAAGAGCTAAATCTATTATGCGTCTCAACCGGTACACCGTAGCTTGTAGGCCGCTTAGGACTGCTACAGGCTGGGCTAGTTAGCTCGCTACAGCTAACGCTAGCAGATGTGTCCGCAACATCTAAAGTTACGAGATTACTCTGCTCTAACTGGCGGACACGGCCCTCTAGCAGAGCCAGCCTCTCCGTGAGTAAGGTGCAAGACGCGCAGGAAGCCATACTCACTGTGTTTTCTGTCACCGAGTGAAGTTCCTGCTGTCTTCCGAGAAGTCCTGGTCACGGTGTGCAGGAGTAGACTCCTTCTGACCGGCGCCCGGCGACGCCTTTCTCCGCGCTAGCTTCGTTAGCTTAGCAGCTAGCTGCTAGCTAGCTGCGGGAGGGGTGGAGAGACAGAGATCGGGTGATTTGCAAGTTAAATAGTACTACTAAATATGTTGAGAAAGTAATAAAGAAAGCTGCAGAACAATTTAAAAGCACACAAATAGAACGATACTTAGCTTTTTCGAAACAGCGAGCAGTCAGCGAGCAGTCACGCACGGTGAACCGGAACCTCTATTCCATCCTTAAAGCCTTCTAAATAACCATCCACACTGCAAAAAGTCAGTGTTCAAAAACAAGAAAAAAATAAATAAAAATTAGGGGTATTTTATTTGAACTAAGCAAAATTATCTAGATAGATCCATAGACAGATGGATAGATAGACAGATAGTACTTTATTAATTCCTTCAGGAGAGTTTCCTCAGGAAAATTTAAATTGAATCTATCTGCCAATAAAACAAGAAAATTCGGCTTGTCAAGACTTTCCAAAACAAGTAAAATTAGCTAAGTTCAATGAACCCAAAAATACCTTAAAATAAGTATATTCTCACTAATAAGTGCATATATATATATATATATATATATATATATATATATATATATATATATATATATATATATATATATATATATATATATGGGGATAAGTTGATTGGCAACACTAAATTGGCCCTAGTGTGTGAATGTGAGTGTGAATGATGTCTGTCTATCTGTGTTGGCCCTGCGATGAGGTGGCGACTTGTCCAGGGTGTAACCCGCCTTCCGCCCGATTGTAGCTGAGATAGGCTCCAGCGCCCCCCGCGACCCCAAAAGGGAATAAGCGGTAGAAAATGGATGGATGGATATATATATATATATATATATATATATATATATATATATATATATATATATATATATATATATATATATATGTATCTTTACTTTTTATTAAAAAAATAAATAATCTTTAAAAAATTGTTTTTGATATATTTATAACAATAGTGTTAATCGCGATGAAATATTTTAATTATTTGACAGCCCTAATATATATATATATATATATATATATATATATATATATATATATATATATATATATATATATATATATATATATATATATAGTTTTAATTACAAAAATATAAAACAAATATTAAAAACATATATATATATATTTTAAATATTTTGTTTATTTTTGTAATTAAAACTATATATATATATATATATATATATATATATATATATATATATATATATATATATATATATATATATGTTTTATTTTTTATTTTTTTACGCGGGCCAGATTGTGAACGCTGGCGGGCCGTATCTGGCCCGTGTGCCGTAGTATTATTATTTATTTAATCTATCCCAGGGGGTCCCCAAACTACGGCACACGGGCCAGATACGGCCCGCCAGCGTTCACAATCTGGCCCGCGTAAAAAAATAAAAAATAAAACATATTTATATATATATATATATATATATATATATATATATATATATATATATATATTTATATATATATATATATATATATATATATATATATATATATATATATATATATATATATACTGTATATATTAGGGCTGTCAAATGATTAAAATATGTAATCGCGATTAATCACATTTTGTTCACTGTTAACTCAAAATTAATTGCAATAATCGCAAATAGGTATCATTTTTCATAATTAATAAGTGTACCCTAGACAGATAATTTTTGCAATCTGTGATATTTCTACCTAGATAAATGCTAGAAATGATATTCTGTACATTACATGTTGTACAAGTTAATGGTCTTCATATTGCTGCATGACAATATTTAAACCTTCTCTATTCATTAATCAAATGTAATAAACCCCGGTTTATAGTGTCACGTGTAGCTTCGTCATAAGCTTGACAATCTGCTGATGTACTTATGCGTAAACATTTATGTGGGGAAGGAAAACAAATATATATCAGAAAAAAAAATACCAGTGTACATATGGACGTAGTTTTCGAGTGGATTTTTTTGTTGTTGCAGTAATTGGCGCGCTTGTTTGATTGCAAACAGACGCAGGTGAGTGTGTGACGGAAGGAATGGCTTTTTCTAAAGGCCCTATGACACAGCTAATGATTACAATTGGTATTGCTGCCTGATTTTAAAAAAAAGCACCCTTCCTTCCCCGCTGAAAGGTTTTATGGCGGCGGGCAAATGGAGTGTCACTGAGCTTCTAATGATGCCCAACAGTGCACATGTTTTACAGCTGGGTCGTTACACTGTACTGTATATGTAATAACAATTGCAAGGTGCTTTTTTTTTTATTTCAGGAGGAGGGTCTTGACTTGGTGTCGGGCACTCAGACAGGAAGCACAACTGATTTTTACAGGGCAGGGGCACCCAAAAGTAATTACCAAGCGCATGCGTCGGGGTATGTAATAAACAATTAGTGAGGATTACACCGGCGTAGAGGCTCGTAAACGCTCCTAAAAGGTAGACTACACCTGAGTCGAGTTCGTCTGCAGCCGCTACCTCATTGGACTGCAATGTCTGGCAACTTGTGGGCTGTTTTTATATCCGGTGGGTGACGTGGAAAAAAAGATGAGATGCATAAAATATGAGTTAGTTATTAGTACCAGCGGCATTTTGTCCTGAGTGTGAGGAGATGTGACAGTTTGAGGGCAAAATAACATTGAGGGAGAAAAAGAGAGATCTGAGATTTTTGGAGAACTTTTTAAAGTGATGCAAGAGTAAAACGTAACGCCATATGTCTCCTCATATGCAGAACATACTAAGGGAGAAATGTGTGACGGCAACCATAGAACTGCAAATAGCAGCTATTGTGACACCATGTAGGAAAGTGAAGTGAAGTGAACTATATTTATATAGCGCTTTTCTCTAGTGACCCAAAGCGCTTTACATAGTGAAACCCAATATCTAAGTTACATTTAAACCAGTGTGGGTGGCACTGGGAGCAGGTGGGTAAAGTGTCTTGCCCAAGGACACAACGGCAGTAACTAGGATGGCGGAAGCGGGGATCGAACCTGGAACCCTTAAGTTGCTGGCACGGCCGCTCTACCAACCGAGCTACTGTATACCGCCCCATGTAAAGTGGTACGCGCATAGAGTAACTATGTCCTGGCTACTCAGTACAATTTAAATACACTATATTGCCAAAAGTATTTGGCCACCTGCCTTCCCACACAGCAGAAGACTCCTATGCGGATCCGCCTTCAAGTCCCCCAACCCTTGTTACTGCCACATTCGTTTTGGCTCAGCCTAGAGCAGGGGTCGGCAACCCAAAATGTTTAAAGAGCCATATTGGACCAAAAATACAAAAACAAATCTGTACAAAATACAAAATACAAAATACAAAAGATTAAAAGCCATATTACATACAGATAGTGTGTCATGAGATATACATTGAATTAAGAGGACTTAAAGGAAACTAAATGAGCTCAAATGAGGCATAATGATGCAATATGTACACATAGCTAGCCTAAATAGCATGTTAGCATCGATTAGCTTGCAGTCATGCAGTGACCAAATATGTCTGATTAGCACTCCACACAAGTCAATAACATCAACAAAACTCACCTTTGAGTATTCATGCACAACGTTAAAAGTTTGGTGGACAAAATGAGACAGAAAAAGAAGTGGCATAAAACACGTCCTAGAAAGTCGGAGAAAGTTATACATGTAAACAACTACGGTGAGTTCAAGGACCGCCAAAATTAGTAGGACAAAACGGCGCTCGCCAAATACTCGAATCAGTGAAGCATGTTTAATATAAACAGTGTGCTTTATAACAATTAGGGAGGTTTGTGTCATGTTTGTCCTCCTACAGAAACCATATTAAAACAAAAAATATATTTTTTTCCCCTCAACTTTTTCCATTTTTCATACATTTTTGAAAAAGCTCCAGAGAGCCACTAGGGCGGTGCTAAAGAGCCGCATGCGGCTCTAGAGCCGCGGGTTGCCGACCCCTGGCCTAGAGGATCCGCTCCGCCTCTGAAAATTGTACGGTCAGACAGCGGATCCTGAGCGGATTTGTGTCTGATTCGCGTACGCGGACGCGGCAAACTAAACCGGCGTGCGCCGCCTAGAGTATAGGCTCCGCCTACACGGATAATGAGCGACAGCTTCAGTGATGTAACCAGGGACCTCTCAAATAAATAGAGGAAGCATGTGGGCTAGACTTTAGAGTGAAGTTTGGATCTGTAACAAATAACGTCTTTCCTCAATTGAGCAAAATTTTACTCTGTCTCTGCATGATTCCGTGCTTCTCGTCTGTTTTAATAGATGTCATCAGTGTTTGAACCTGACATATTCAAATTTGGTGGAGGAGGAATCATGATGTGGTGTTTTTTTCAGGAGTTGGGCTTAGCCCTTAGTTCCAGTAAAAGGAACTTTGAATGCTCCTGGATACCAAAACATTTTGGACAATTCCATGCTGCCAACCTTGTGGGAACAGTTTGGAGCGGGCCCCTTCCTCTTCCAACATGACTGTGCACCAGTGCAAGCAAGGTCCATAAAGACATGGATGACAGAGTCTGGTGTGGATGAACTTGACTGGCCTGCACAGAGTCCTGACCTGAAACCGATAGAACACCTTTGGGATGAATTAGCGACTGAGAGCCAGGCCTTCTCGACCAACATCAGTGTGTGACCTCACCAATGCGCTTTTGGAAGAATGGTGGAAACATCTTGTAAATACACTCCGCAACCTTGTGGACAGCCTTCCCAGAAGAGTTGAAGGTGTAATAGCTGCAAAAGGTGGACAGACATCATATTGAACCCTATGGGTTAGGAATGTGATGGCACTTCAAGTTGGACCTTGGTTTGTGCACTGGTGCACAGTCATGTTGGAAAAGGAAGGGGCCCGCTCCAAACTGTTCCCTCAAGGTTGGGAGCATATGGAAACGGGTTTGTACTTAGCAAACCGGATAAAACCTGTTCGCAGGGCCTGATCCGGACTGCGGGCCATCTGTTTGACACCCCTGCCTTACAAGAAATAACAGGAATACAAGAAACTTCACCTGCAGTGTTCAGTATCCACTATTTATTTCACAGTCACACTGCTTGAATGTTCTCTGCTAAATCCATTCCAACTCACTGAATCGTTTCGGATCAAATTGTTAGAAAAAAAAATTACATCATCCCTGAATTGCATCGGCAAACACACATTCTCAGTTGTGAAAAAGAATCATAACAGTGTCTGGGCCATCAGCCACTGCCTGAGGGGCTAATGACTTCAAATAAATCCAATAAGCCAAAATGCAGACCCTGGCATTTAATTACAGCATTTAGGACACTTATCAATGAGCATGTTGCACTAATTGCAGCCGGTGCGATTACATAATTTAACTGTATTTAACGTGGTTAGTAGAATACCGGGGGAGGACGTCCTTGAGGAGAGGATGCGTATATAAGTGAATAATCTTTCCTCTCACGAGCTGATCGGGAGCCGCGCCATGGTCCTGTCATTAGGTGCACTCAAAGACACTTTTGTGGCCTGCAGAACATGCTGAGGCTGATCGTCTTCTTCATTTCATTCATAAACAAGATGATATTCCTCATTTTCAACTAACTCTTCATAATGGTTATACTTATTACATAATAGCAGCTACTGTAGGACCTTTAACCTCTAGAGATATGCGATAATGGCTTTTTTGCCGATATCCGATATTCAGATATTGTCCAACTCTTAATTATTGATTCCGATATCAACCGATACCGATATATACAGTCGTGGAATTAACACATTATTATGCCTAATTTTGTTGTGATGCCCCGCTGGATGCATTAAACAATGTAACAAGGTTTTCCAAAATAAATCAACTCAAGTTATGGAAAAAAATGCCAACATGGCACCGCCATTGTGGAGAGGGGCGTGGTTCACGCGTTCCCTGCGGGCGGGGTGTGTGCAGGGGCCGGCCATGAAGCGGCAGACAGGTGAGTGGATATCTCAGCTGGAACGAGTTATCTAATCACCTGTTCCTTTTATTAGCAGCGTCGGAGACCATGAGGGGGTGGTGTGGGCTGGAGACGACGAGAGCGACACCACGAGAGAGACGCTGAAAAGCGGAAAGAGACTTTGGGAGAAATAAAATAAAATAATTGTAAACGCTGCATCGGATGGTTGTGCCAGTTCCTGTGGTCCCAGGCGAACCCGAACCTAAGCCTTGCTACAGCCATATTTATTATTGAAGTCACAAAGTGCATTATTTTTTAACATGCCTCAAAACAGCAGCTTGGAATTTGGGACATGCTCACCCTGAGAGAGCATGAGGAGGTTCAGGTGGGCGGAGTTGGGGGGTAGGGAGTAGTGGGGGGTGTATATTATAGCGTCCCGGAAGAGTTAGTGCTGTAAGGGGTTCTGGGTATTTGTTCTGTTGTGTTTATATTGTGTTACGGTGCGGATGTTCCCCCGGAATGTGTTTGTCATTCTTGTTTGGTGTGGGTTCACAGTGTGGCGCATATTTGTAACAGTGTTAAAGTTGTTTATACGGCCACCCTCAGCGTGACCTGTATGGCTATTGACCAAGTATGCGGTGCATTCACTTGTGTGTGTGACAAGCCGTAGATATTATGTGATTTGGCCGGCACGCAAAGGAGGTTTATTGGCGCTCTGTACTTCTCCCTACGTCCGTGTACCACTCCGTACAGTGGCGTTTTAGAAAGTCATAAATTTTACTTCTTGAAACCGATACCGATAATTTCCGATATTACATTTTAAAGCATTTATCGGCCGATAATATCGTCAGTTCAATATTATCGGACATCTCTATTAAGCTCTGTTATTTCATTCATTTAGTTAGATAGAAAATAAATCATATAGTTTTAATAAAATTGTTAAATTGCCGACTGCATGGCATATCATTCAAAATGAATAGGTTTATTGCTGGAGTCTAAAAAATATATATATTATATAGCTCAAATTTTGTTGCATACTTGTTGGTCACAAAAAAAGTTTGAATTTATTATGGGTCTACTGAAAATGTGACCAAATCTGCTGGGTCAAAAGTATACATACAGCAATGTTAATATTTGGTTACATGTCCCTTGGCAAGTTTCACTGCAATAAGGCACTTTTGGTAGCCATCCACAAGCTTCTGGCAAGCTACTGGTTGAAGTTTGGACCACTCCTCTTGACAAAATTGGCGCAGTTCAGCGAAATTTGTTGGTTTTCTAACATGGACTTGTTTCTTCAGCATTGTCTACATGTTTAAGTCAGGACTTTGGGAAGGCCATTCTAAAACCTTAATTCTAGCCTGATTTAGCCATTCCTTTACCACTTTTAAAGCGTGTTTGGGGGTCATTGTTTGGTACCACATAACTTAATTAATGCTTAAGATGGACAAACACTTTTCAGCATTAAACATACACCGATATTATGTAAACATAGCGTATATATGTTACATTTTATATCGCTATATTTAGTCTATTTATACCTGCATTTTCCTTTCCATCCTTACACTTTCCATCATTGTAACTGAGCTACTGTGTGGAACAATTTCCCTTGTGGATCATTAAAGTTTGTCTAAGTCTAAGTCTAAGTCTATAATATCTGCAACTTGTAGACGCTGGAGCACACAACGGACAATAAGATAGCCTGTGGTGGTCTTTCTTTCTATATTACAATTAATTATTACAAATGTTAGTTATGTATAATTAAATAAAACAGTACAGCCCCCCCAAAACCCCAAAAGGGACAAGCGGTAGAAAATGGGTAGATGGAAGTACAGTTTTTGACAATGAGTATTTGAGTATGTGCTTTTATCTAGACCCTGATCATTTTAGTGGGATTCTTTTAAAACGGTCATTTCTTAAAACATAATAATGCATCAAAATCAATGTTCTTATGAATTATTGACCTATTTAAGGCTCCAATTACTTCACATCAAATATTACCCTTTGTAATATTTTCGGGGGTGGAAATATTGCACGTTTTGTGTGTTTGCCATATAAACAACACAATTTTCTTTGACCAAAAGAGCTTAAAATAAACAAAAAATGTTTTACTAAAAATAATAAAAACATGTAATCAACAGATATATTTGAAGTTGATCTAGAGATTTAAGCGTTGAAAGTAAAAAAACTAAACATTTATGCCTTTTTTTAACACATTTATGAGAGGGACCCTTTTGGATCCCTAAGAATCTTAGTGGGATTTTTTTTTTTAAACTGTCATTTCTTAAAACATAATAATGAATCAAAATTAAGTTTCCAATTACTTCACATCAAATATTATTTTCAGGGGTGGAAATATTCAACATTTTCTGTGTTTGCCATAAAAACAAAATTTTCTTTAACAAAAAGAGCATAAAATAAACAAAAATATATATATATTAAAATTAAAACATATAATCAACAGATACATTTGAAGTTGATCTAGGGATTTAAGCGTTAGAAGTAAAAAAAATTAAAAAAAAATGTATGGCTTATTTTTAACACTTTTATGAGTGGGACCCTTTTGGATCCCTAACAATTTTAGTGGGATTTTTTTAAACGGTCATTTCTTAAAACATAATAATGAATCAAAATCAATGTTCTTATGAATTATTGACCTATTCAAGGCTCCAATTACTTCACATCAAATATTACTCTTTGTGATATTTTTGCGGGTGGAAATATTGCACATTTTGTGTGTTTGCCATATAAAGAACAACATTTTCTTTGACAAAAAGAGCATAAAATAATCAAACAAACAAACAAATTAAAAAAAAATAAAAACATATAATCAACAGATACATTTGAAGTTGATTTAGAGATTTAAGAGTTGAAAGTAAAAGAAACAAAAAATGTATGACTTATTTTTAACACTTTTATGAGTGGGACCCTTTTGGATCCCTAAGAATTTTAGTGGGATTTTTTTAAACGGTCATTTCTTAAAACATAATAATGAATCAAAATCAATGTTCTTATGAATTATTGACCTATTCAAGGCTCCAATTACTTCACATCAAATATTACCCTTTGTAATATTTTCGGGGGTGGAAATATTGCACATTTTCTGTGTTTGCCATACAAACAACAGGGTTTTTTTTGACAAAAAGAGCATAAAGTAAACAAAAACAAAAAAAAAGTTAAAACAAATAATACAAACATGTAATCAACAGATACATTTGAAGTTGATCTCGAGATTTAAGTGTTGAAAGTAAAATACAAAAAATGTATGACTTATTTTTAACACATTCATGAGTGGGACCCTTTTGGATCCCTAAGGATTTTAGTGGGGTTTTTTTAAACGGTCATTTCTTAAAACATAATAATGAATCAAAATCAATGTTCTTATGATTTACTGACTTATTCAAGGCTCCAATTACATCACATCAAATATTATTTCGGGGGTGGAAATATTGCACATTTTGTGTGTTTGCCATATAAACAACAACATTTTCTTTGACAAAAAAAGCATAAAATAAACAAAAAAAAAGTTACAAAAAATAATAAAAACCTATAATCAACAGATACATTTGAAGTTGATCTAGAGATTTAAGCGTTGAAAGTAAAAACAAGTAAAACATGTATGACTTATTTTTAACACATGTATGAGTGGGAACCTTTTGGATCCCTAATAATCTAAGTTCGGATTTTTTGTTTTTTAACCGTCATTTCTCAAACAAACATGGCGCATAGAACAGCAAGCTATAGCGACATTAGCTCGGATTCAGACTCGGATTTCAGCGGCTTAAGCGATTCAACAGATTACGCATGTATTGAAACGTATGGTTGTAGTGTGGAGGCAGGTAGAGAAAACGAAATTGAAGAAGAAACTGAAGCTATTGAGCCATATCAGTTTGAACCATATGCAAGCGAAACCGACGAAAACGACACGACAGCCAGCGACACGGGAGAAAGCGAGGACAAATTTGGCGATCGCCTTCTAACAAACGATTGGTATGTGTTTGTTTGGCATTAAAGGAAACTAACAACTATGAACTAGGTTTACAGCATATGAAATACATTTGGCAACAACATGCACTTGGAGAGTGCAGACAGCCCAATTTTCATCAATTAATATATTCTGTAGACATACCCTCATCCGCGCTCTTTTCCTGAAAGCTGATCTGTCTAGTTTTGGAGTTAATGTCAGCAGGCCAGGGAAGCTAGGGTCGATATTCTTCTCTTGATCATCTTCGGTGGCATAAGGGACGGTGTGAGCCAAGACATCCAGGGGGTTTAGCTCGCTCGTCTGCGGGAACAAACTGCCGCCATTGCTTGCCGTGCTACCGAGGTCCTTTGTCCCTGAATTGCTCACACACTCCGGCAGATTCAATGGGGGTCTGGCGGCAGATTTCTTTGACTTTATCGTTGGAAATGCATCTGCTTTGAGTGTCGCAGGATATCCACACATTCTTGCCATCTCTGTCGTAACATAGCTTTCGTCGGTAAAGTGTGCGGAACAAACGTCCGATTTCTTGCCACTTTCGCATCTTTGGGCCACTGGTGCAACTTGAATCCGTCCCTGTTCGTGTTGTTACACCCTCCGACAACACACCGACGAGGCATGATGTCTCCAAGGTACAGAAAACAGTCGAAAGAACGGAAAATAACAGAGCTGATTTGACTAGGTGTTTGAGAAAATGGCAGATTGCTTCCCGATGCGACGTCACGTTGTGACGTCATCGCTCCGAGAGCGAATAATAGAAAGGCGTTTAATTCGCCAAAATTCACCCATTTAGAGTTCGGAAATCGGTTAAAAAAATATATGGTCTTTTTTCTGCAACATCAAGGTATATATTGACGCTTACATAGGTCTGGTGATAATGTTCCCCTTTTACACTTTTGCAACATTTGCCACAACATTCTGAAAAAGCTGGCTTGAATTCAGGCATTTTAGGCCGCAACACTCACAAGAATACCCTGTGAAATCCTGGTGGGACTTCAAAAGCCCTTGAAATGAGCATGATAAGAAATTAACCACTATTTAAAATCACTTAACAAAAGTATGAATGAGTCAAATAGGAACATGTTAAATTGATCTACTTTGCAGGATATAGGTCAACATAAATAGAATAAACAGGTTTCTTGATGAAAGGTTTGACCCATCGGGAATTGCCACCTGTTGTGCTATGAGATTGATTGATTGATTGATTGATAGACCGATTGATTGATCGGACCTTTGACCTCAACAACAAACTACCTCGTTACATTAGAAATAATTAGAAACCAAAAGGCTTCCGGATATCATTCACCATGATTTCCTTTTTGTCTCCTCACAGGATGATGATGATGATGTTACTGATGAGACTTTCTCGGTCCCTAGGAGACGAGCAGAGAGGCCATGAGGGCGGAAGTGTGGGTGATTTGCTTGGAGACCGGGACATGTGGTCAGGGTCAAATGTCAATCCCACCCCACCCCCCCTCCCTCATGGCTTCTCCCCTTGCTCCATTGCATGCAGGAAGTCGGCAACACACACACACACACACACACACACACACACACACACACACACACACACATGAAAACATTGTAGTGTAGCATTCCACTTTGCTCCTCCAGGCTGTGGCCAGTAACAGTCCCCCTGCAGCCCAGTGGTGACCTGCTCCTGGAGCCCATAAACTACGGCCCACCCAGAGTGGAGGGGGAGGGGTGGGAGTGGGATGGAGAAGTGCCATAAAAGTGAGCCCACGTGCATTTTCACAAGACTCGTCCACATAGTCAACATAAAGTATATGAATAGTGAGAATTCTGCGATATATGTTTAGGTCCAGTGCTTTCTTATGCTTTCTGATCTCTCTCTCTATGTCCACTACTTGCTATACCAAGTCAGTCCTACACTGTTTTAATGTCCATTTCTCTGATGATGCAATTGTTGATGACTGAAGTGTTGATAACAACCAAACCTAACCCCCCCACCTCTCCACATCCCACACCCCGGATTGTAAATAATGTAAATAAGTCAATGTATATACTTTGATGATTATCTTGTGTGATGACTGTATTATGATGATAGTATATATCTGTATCATGAATCAATTTAAGTTGAAAAACGTATTCGGGTGTTACCATTTAGTGGTCAATTGTACGGAAAATGTACTGTACTGTGCAATCTACTAATACAAGTCTCAATCAATCAATCAAAAGGTCGAGTGCAACATTATTGTTTTATTACAATTGTATTTTTATGAAACATTTTCCGATTACATTGGACCAGGGGTGTCAAACTTTGCGGGCCACATTGCGGTTAAAGTATGGCTGCCCTTTTGTGACAGTAAATAACACACATGAATGTACAAAACCCAGTGAAGTAAATTCGTAAATAAAAATAGAAGACAATGATTTATATGTTTATTTTATTCAAGGACAAACTTGCAATTGTCATGACGAGGGGGTTTTCGCATCTTACTGCGAGAATTGTTCTCCCAGGACGCAAACTGACTTTTCCGGACAACGGTAGCAGGTAGGAACATATTCAATAATAACTCTCAAACAGGTACCAACAAAAAAGGCGCACAAGGCGAAGGCACAACTTAGCGCAGGAAAAATCTAACACTTAGCGTAAACTATGGACAGGGCAAAACAAAAACTCGCTAACGGTGGCATGAATAAACAAAACTTACTTGGCATGGCATGAAACAAGAAAAGAGCATGAAACAATCGCATGAACAGAGCATGACAAGAGCAATCAATGTCGCCAGGCCGACTAACTGGCAATGACAGGCTTAAATAATAGTCTCTCTTGATCAGAGACAAGTGTGTCCCGAAAGCAAGAGGCAGGTGAAAATCATAAGTCGTCATGGAAACAAAAACAAACAAGGGTGCACAAAAACAGGAACGATTGGAGTCTTAAACTAACAGAAAATAACAAAAAACCTGATCCAGACCACAGATCATGACATCAATAAGAAACATATGTTTAATGTACCCTAAGATTGTTTGTTAAAATAAAACTAGGGATGTCCGATAATATCTGATTGCCGATATTATCGGCCGATAAATGCTTTAAAATGTAATACCGGAAATGATCGGTATCGGTTTCAAAATTATCGGTATCGGTTTCAAAAAGTAAAATTTATGACATTTTTAAAACGCCGCTGTGTACACGGACGTAGGAAGAAGTACAGAGTGCCAATAAACCTTAAAGGCACTGCATTTGCGTGCCCGCCCAATCACATAATATCAACGACTTTTCACAAACACAAGTGAATGCAAGGCATACTTGGTCAACAGCCATACAGGTCACACTGAGGGTGGCCGTATAAACAACTTTAACACTGTTACAAATATGCGCCACATTGTGAACCCACACCAAACAAGAATGACAAACACATTTCGGGAGAACATCCGCACCGTAACACAACATAAACACAACAGAACAAATACCCAGGACCCCCTTGCAGCACTAACTCTTCCGGGATGTTACAATATACCCCACCCCGCCCACCTCAACCTCTTCATGTCCCAAATTCCAAGCTGCTGTTTTGAGGCATGTTAAAAAAAAATAATGCACTTTGTGACTTCAATAATAAATATAGCAGTGCCATGTTGGCATTTTTTTTCCAAAACTTGAGTTGATTTATTTTGGAAAATCTTGTTACATTGTTTAATGCATCCAGCGGGGCATCACGACAAAATTAGGCATAATAATGTGTTAATTCCACGACTGTATATATCGGTATCGGTTGATATCGGTATGGGTAATTAAGAGTTGGACAATATCGGAATATCGGACATCTCTAAATAAAGCCAATAATGCATTTTTTTTTTGTGGTCCACTTAATTTAGAAACGTATCAAAAAGTATCGAAATTATTTTAGTCGTGAAGTAAATAAGTGAAGTATTTTGGTACTGGTACCGGTACCAAAATATTGGTATCGGGACAACACTCGTCATGGCTCACATCAGAAAATACCGCCTCTGGAGGCTCTATGGTGGAAATGTAACAATCGATTTCTACATAAAAAAAAACAAAAACAAAGCTATTTGTTCACGTTGTGTTTGTGGTGTAGTTGTGTTTCCCCATTAGCAGCCGATGCAAATATCTCATCAGGTGAAAGAGGAAGTGATGACCTAGTTTGCACACCATGCCACGCCTGCCACACACACACACACACACACACACACGCACACACACACACACACACACACACGCACACACACACACACACACACGCACACACACACACACACACACACACACGCACACAAACTAAGCGACTGAACAGTTGCTTTTCACAAGTCAGCCATCAACTAACAAATGTTCCTTTAGCTTACAAAAATGCCTATTAATGGCCCCTTTCAGACAGGCTTTTTTTTTTTTAACGCTTTGCAAACAGAGTGCGGGTTATTCGCGGGATGTGTTTAGCTACTGATGGTCGATGCAATAACAGTGTGATGACTGTTTGCCACCCCCAGATGCAGACGTTTAATTAATGACTAGAGGTCTGGTCATGAACTTGCGGCCTGCTCCAATAATGAATGTCCTGGTGGCAATTTTTTTTTTTTTTTTTTTCATGTGAGGGCAACTTGTTGGGCTTCTGCTCATTTGGCTCCTCCATAGGCTTTCATTGAGGCTAGCAGGGCCCCAGCAGATGTGAGTGAGGGCCAGATGTGTCGGGCACCTGTAGGGTGCTGTCAACACTGAAGAGAAGACCAGCAGGACAGTGGGGCTTGTCTGGGCAAACACAGATGCACGGGGGTCACACAGGCTGGCCTTTATGCAAACACACACACACACACACACACACACACACACACACACACACACACACACACACACACACACACACACACACACACACTGGAAAGCAACAGGGGTTGAACAACGGCCGACTGACCTCCTGCCGCTCACTTCCTACCCTAGTTTAGCTGTCATCTTTACGAATGAAGGCTTTACACAGCCCGTATGAAAACATACAGTAGGGGTTTGTTGCGGTTTACCTGACACATGAAACGTGACCAATTGGGGGGATACCGGTATTTATCGGCACTCTTATCAGTACTATATGTCATTTGTGGAAATAAAGACGTGAAAAAATGCATTTTAACCCTTGTGTAATGTTCATATTGTTGTTACTCAGCCAGCGTTTGTGGGTCTGATGGACCCGTTGCATTTTGTGGCTTTTAATGCCTCCCGATCAAACACTTTTGTGTTAAAATACTGAACAGATGTTTACCTTATCCCAATAAACTTCTGTTCAGTATTTTAACATAAAAGTAATGATTGTGAGGCATTAAAAGCCACAAAATGCAACAGGTCCATCAGACCCACAAACGCTGGCTGAGTAACAACAATATGAATGTTGCACGGAAAATGTATCTATCAGTTTCTGCATCCCACAGGGATTCTTCTTTTGTGTTTCTGCACCTGCGGTTCCCACACAAGGTTGCAACATTGCTTGTCAACACTGTCTGCTCTCATTTTCTCGCACATTTGACCCTCTGATGTTCTGTGTACCTACACTCTGTCCTCCTCCTGTCTAGGCCTGCTGTGTGTGTGTGTGTGTGTGTGTGTGTGTTTGTTTGTCTGTGGTACACAGAACATCAATTTCCACACTTCTATTAGCCCCAGGTCCAGTGGACCCGGACATCTTATATGTAATAGAAATGTGTAGGGGGGTGTATTGTGTGGGGTCATTAAATATGTATTCTGATATATGTTCTTCACAGAAAATTAGCCAAAGTCAGCGAGTCTCAGTTTGAAAAATTAATTAATTGTATAATTTTTCTTTGAATAAAAAATTAAAACGGGTCCCACAGACCCAGAACACCACACGAGGGTTAATCAGCATTTATATATATATATATATATATATATATATATATATATATATATATATATATATATATATATATATATATATATATATATATATATATATATATATTTGTGGAGGTTGCCCTCCAGGGGGTTCTTCAGACCACCAATCACAGACATAAGAGCCCGGTTCAGGTTCACAATATAGATGTATTGTTCTTCAATATAGTCTCTGTTGTTGCTTTTCAGCAATTGTCTCTCTGTGTCCGTCACGCTCTCGCTCTCACTCCAGCTTCCCTACAGCTCCAACTCTGTCTCTCCTCCTGGCTGCTGCTTATAACAGAGCGACAGGTGATTAGATAACAAGGCCCAGGTAGGGCCATCTACGCACCTGTCGCTGATTTCGAGGCCAGTACTGGCACACCACGCTTCGCTGCAGGCCTGCAGGCCACGCCCCCCCTCCACAATATTGAACACCTCCAATATGATGTACTGTAACATCTCAATCAATCAATCAAAGTATTTATATATAGCCCTTAATCACAAGTGTCTCAAAGGGCTGCACAAGCCACAACGACATCCTCGGCTCAGATCCCACATCAGGGCAAGAAAAAAACTCAACCCAATGGGATACAATGAGAAACTTTGGAGGGGACCGCAGATGGATGTCGAGTGGATTTAGTTAATAGTGTGAGAGTCCAGTCCATAGTGGATCTAGTTAATAGTGTGAGAGTCCAGTCCATAGTGGGGCCAGCAGGGTATCATCTTGAGTGGAGACAAGTCAGCAGCGCAGATACGTCCCCAACTGATGCACAGATGAGGGGTCCACCCCGGGTCCCGACTTTGAACAGCTAGCGCATAATCTGTGGTCACCTAGTGACCTCTAAGAGCAGGAAAATATTTTATCAATAGCTGTTTTTTTTAGTCTTAAACAAGTCAACTATGTGTGCAGTGCAAGGCGAAATGTAGTCATGTCATATTCTTGTGAAGAGCACACTTATTCATCACTATGTTTCTATTCATTACCATTACACTCAACTGGAAAGTATATTTATATAAGGCATGCATGTGCAAAAACTACGGAGCCCCTAAAGGGACATGGGGGAATTTTTTTTATTTTTTTTATTTTTATTTTTTTTAGACATGTATCTCGAGCAGGAGAAACTTTTTATAAAGTTATAAAAAAATTCATATATATTATTTAAAAAAACAATTTTTTTAGACATGTATCTCGTGTCTAAAAAAAATAAAAAAATAAAAAAAAATATTAAAAAAAATAATTTTCCCCCATGTCCCTTTAGGGGCTCCGTAAAAAGCAGACCTTTTACATGATATATCATATCCAATATATTATATAAATCAATACAATCAATCACCATGTTATGTGGGTGTGCATTTTCCAACAATAGAAATTGTTATTTGTTTTTATGTTGCACATGGACATATTTGTACCTGCTCAGTGGCCTTGTGGTTAGAGTGTCCACCCTGAGATCGGTAGGTCGTCAGTTCAAACCCCGGCCGAGTCATACCAAAGACTATAAAAATGGGACCCATTGCCTCCCTGCTGGGCACTCAGCATCAAGGGTTAGAATTGGGGGTTAAATCACCAAAATTATTCCCGAGCGCGACCACAGCTGCTGCTCACTGCTCCCCTCACCTCCCAGGGGGTGGAACAAGGGGTTGGGTCAAATGCAAGAGGGTAATTTCATCACACCTAGTGTGTGTGTGACAATCATTGGTACTTTAACTTTAATTTAAGTGACGGACCGGAAGCCATACTGAGTGTTATCAGCTACCCTTGTATGTGTGTGTAGTGTGTATTATATAAATTAAAATACTCAGTGAGCAAATGTAATGTTCGATCGTCCAGTTTGTGGTCAAGAGACAGAACGAACTGAAACACAGTGAAGCATTGAACATTTTAATGACACGCAAAGGCGGCACAATAGAGTGACGTCAGTTTTTGAAGCGGATTAATATTGGCCTGTGGATTAATGGATCGCTAGGAGGACGGTCGATGTAACGCGGTCGTGACTCGCCGTGAGTAAAGTGCGTTCACTTCAAATGGACACAGCGTGCGTGACTTTGAGGACAATTTGAAGTGGAAATATTGTGGTGATATAAACTTTTGTGTGGTGTTGCTTCTTTATTTGTCATTAGTCAAAGCTGATTTGAATGTGTAGCAGCGGCAACCGAACTGATTGTGACAGCGTGTCATAATTACGTCTTTCAGCTGGAACAAAACAATACCGATAATGTCTTTTTTGCCGATATCTGATATTCCGATATTGTCCAACTCTTAATTACCGATTCCGATATCAACCTATACCGATATATACAGTCGTGGAATTAACACATTATTATGCCTAATTTTGTTGTGATGCCCCGCTGGATGCATTAAACAATGTAACAAGGTTTTCCAAAATAAATCAACTCAAGTTATGGAAAAAAATGCCAACATGGCACTGCCATATTTATTATTGAAGTCACAAAGTGCATTTTTTTTTTTTTAACATGCCTCAAAACAGCAGCTTGGAATTTGGGACATGCTCACCCTGAGAGAGCATGAGGAGGTTGAGGTGGGCGGGGTTGGGGGTGCGGGGTTGAGGTTGGGGGGGGGGGGGGGGGTAGGGAGTAGCGGGGGTGTATATTGTTGCGTCCCGGAAGAGTTAGTGCTGCAAGGGGTTCTGGGTATTTGTTCTGTTGTGTTTATGTTGTGATACGGTGCGAATGTTCTCCCGAAATGTGTTTGTCATTCTTGTTTGGTGGGGGTTCACAGTGTGGCGCATATTTGTAACAGTGTTAAAGTTGTTTATACGGCCACCCTCAGTGTGACCTGTATGGCTGTTGACCAAGTATGAATGGCATTCACTAGTGTGTGAAAAGCCGTAGATATTATGTGACTGGGCCGGCACGCAAAATAAGTGACTTTAAGGTTTATTGGCGCTCTGTACTTCTCCCTACGTCCGTGTACTACTCCGTACTTTTACTTTTTGAAACCGATACCGATAATTTACGATATTACATTTTAAAGCATTTATCGGCCGATAATATCGGCAGTCCCATATTATTGGACATCTCTAGTTAGCAGTATCGTTAGTCCAGAATCTTCACGACCTAAAAAAATACCGGTACTCTGTATACATCCCCAGTCATATTTTCACCTTATAATGGTAAAATGGGTTATACTTGTAAGGCACTTATCTACCTTCAAGGTACTCAAAGCGTTTTGACACTATTTTCCACATTCACACACATGCAAGGCCCTGACCACGACCCATCAGGAGCAAGGGTGAAGTGTCTTGCCCAAGGACACAACGAACGTGACTTGGCGGAAGCTGGGATCAAACCTTGATCCCTCAAGGTGCTGGCACGGCCGCTCTATCACCCGAGCCCCGCCGGCCCACGTGTTTATTTACTCCCTATTCTTGAGAGCAACAATAGTAACGCCATGCGGCACAAATGTAATATTGGAATGACCCTCCATGACAGACTTTGGACTGAGGGTTATTATTCCCTGTTTTGGTGGGGTATTTCTATTCACACCACTCTTATTTCTAGTTTGCACTTCCTTTGTGTTTCCCTTGTCACACCTGTACCTGATTGGCAGTCAGGACGCACCTGTCTCCGATTAGCAGTCAGGACGCACCTGTCCTTGGTTGCCAATCAGAGCGTTCTTATACCAGCCCTGTCCCAGGGCTCGATCACCTTCATTGTTTTGTGGCTATGTTCCTAAGACAGGTGTTTTGCTACCTGTGCACTCCCTCTATTAGTTTTTGTTAGGTGCTAAATAAATGATCATATTACCTGCACGCCATTTCCGGCCTCTGCATCCTGGGGTCATGTTGCAAGCAACGCAGTCAGCTTATAACAAATATGTAGCCTTAGCGAAAGAGGTCTCCCTCTGGCAGAATACTTGGCCGGTGATGTTAGCGACCTTGAATAGTGAAGATAGGATGAATTTTATCGAAAAAAAATAGTGTAAAATGTTAATAGTCCTCAAAGCGTGGAAGAAGCGTTTTGGTTTACACACGTTTGAATGTTTTGTTTTTTTGCGCAGAGTAGACAAGGCACAAGCTATGGAAAAATGGCGTCACTTCCGGGTTTGTTATGACCCCCATTAAGACAACTTTTTGTCTTTCGATTACAAAACCCAAAACCAGTGAAGTTGGCACGTTGTGTGATTCGTAAATAAAAACAGAATACAATGATTTGCAAATCCTTTTCAACTTATATTCAATAGAATAGACTGCAAAGACAAAATATTTAATGTTCGAACTGAGAAACTTGTTGTTTTTTTTTGCAAATAATCATTAACTTAGAATTTATTGGCAGCAACACATTGCAAAAAAGTTGGCATTTTTACCACTGTGTTACATGGCCTTTCCTTTTAACAACACTCAGTAAACATTTGGGAACTGAGGAGACCAATTTTTGAAGCTTTTCAGGTGGAATTCTTTCCCATTCTTGCTTGATGTACAGCTTAAGTTGTTCAACAGTCCGGGGGTCTCTGTTGTGGTATTTTAGGCTTCATAATGGGCCACACATTTTCAATGGACTACAGGCAGGCCAGTCTAGTACCCACACTCTTTTACTATGAAGCCACGCTGTTGTAACACGTGGCTTGGCATTGTCTTGCTGAAATAAGCAGGGGCGTCCATTATAACGTTGCTTGGATGACAACATATGTTGCTCCAAAACCTTTATGTACCTTTCAGCATTAATGGTGCCTTCACAGATGTGTAAGTTACCCATGCCTTGGGCACTAATACACCCCCGTACCATGACAGATGCTGGTTTTTTAACTTTTCGCCTTGAACATCCAGATGGTTCTTTTCCTTTGTTCCGGAGAACAACCTCCACAGTTTCCAAAAACAATTTGAAATGTGGACTCGTCAGACCACAGAACTTTTTTCCACTTTGCATTAGTTCATCTTAGATGATCTCGGGCCCAGCAAAGCCGGCGGCATTTCTCGGTGTTGTTGATAAATGTATTTCACTTTGCATTGTATAGTTTTAACTTGCACTTACAGATGTAGCAACAAACTCTAGTTACTGATTTAGTTACTGTTTTCTGAAGTGTTCCTGAGCCCATGTGGTGATATCCTTTACACAATGTTGTCGCTTTTTGATGCAGTACCTCCTGATGGATCAAATGTCCGTAATATTATCGCTTACGTGCAGTGATTTCTCCAGATTCTCTAAACCTTTTGATAATATTACAGACCATAGATGGTGAAATCCCTGAAGTCCTTGCAATAGCTCGTTGAGAAATGTTGTTTTTAAATTGTTCGACAATTTGCTCACACATTTGTTCACAAAGTGGTGACCCTCGCCCCATCCTTGTTTGTGAACGACTGAGCATTTCATGGAAGCTGCTTTTATACCCAATCATGGCGCCCAACCGTTCCCAATTAGCCTGTTCACCTGTGGGATGTTCCAAATAAGTGTTTGATGAGCATTCCTCAACTTTCTCAGTCTTTTTTGCCACTTGTGCTAGCTTTTTTTAAATACGTTGCAGGCATCGCATTCCAAATGTGCTAATATTTGTAAAAAATAACAACGTTTCTCAGTTCGAACGTTAAGTATCTTGTCTTTGCAGTCTATTCAATTGATTATAAATTGAAAAGGATTTGCAAATCATTGTATTCTGTTTTTATTTATTACTTACACAACGTGCCAACTTCACTGGTTTTGGGTTTTGTACACATTTATTGTACATTTTATGTCAAATCAGAGCACACTTACATCAAGGAGAATATTGTTTGCACGCTCGTGTGTGCGAAATTAAAGCAAAGCTCTTTGGTGATATACTTCCAGTTCTGTTGTCAAATAAGGATTTAAACACAAGATCTGTTGCATATTGATGTACGTGTACGAGACAGCTGTGTTGGTCAGTCAGGCGAGCCAATCAAAGCCAATAGTTCCTCCGATCCGTTTTACAAAGTTAGACATCTAATTTAGACAAATAGACATTTATTTGTGAAATGTGTTCTTTGAAAATACTATTGGTAACATGTGCTAGCACTGTGATTGATGAGTCGGTTTTATTTGTTTGATATTATCTGAGGAAGAGGAAAAATCAACAAGTTCAACATTCAATACTTATTTCGCACGTTATATGGACCGGGTGTTTTATTTTAGTAAACAAAACCGACTGTATCTTTTCAAGTCTGTTCAAAACAATACATGACTTTATAAAGCCACTTATTTTTGTTTAAAAACCTGTCTTAGTTATAAAGTAATGGATTTGAATGAAAATACCTCAAGTTGAGGGCTTTGTCAGCATTATCAGGTAGGATTTAAAATGTGATAAACTAGATTAGATTAGATTTTCCGGGCGCATGGTCTATTTTTGAAAGTTTTTCATATATAAGGCGCACCGGATTATAGGGCGCATTAAAGGAGTCATATTATTATTATTTTTTTTCTAAATGGCAAACACTTCCTTGTGGTCTACATAACATGTAATGGTGGTTCTTTGGTCAAAATGTTGCATAGATTATGTTTTACAGATCATCTTCAAGCCGCTTTCTGACAGTCTCTTCCCGATGAGCCGTTTTTGTGGGCGGTCTTATTTACGTGGCTCACCTTCGGCAGCGTCTTCTCCCCGTCATCTTTGTTGTAGCGGTGGAGCGTGCAAGGACGGGAGTGGAAGAAGTGTCAAAAGATGGAGCTAACTGTTTTCATGACAGTCAGACTTTACTTCAATCAATAACAGAGCAGCGTGTCCTCATCCGGAAACAACAACACAAGAAATGTGTCCCGTGAAAAACCGTCCAACCTGAACTCTAATAATTAAAGTTCCTTGGGTGAATAATGTAAACTCATTGCGCCGGTATGTTTTAGCGCTTTCATGACGAGTTTACTGACAGATATAAGTAAGAACTTTACACTACTTTGTATTAGAAATGGCACTAAAACATTTACTACTAGAACATTTTGATAGATTTTTGAGTACAGTGTGTAATGTTCCCACGGAAACAACACAGGAAATGTGTCTCGTGAAAAACCGTCCAACCGGAACTCTAATAACTAGAGATGTCGATAAATGCGTTAAATTATCGGAAATGATCGGAAATTATCGGTATCATTTTTTTTATTATCGGTATCGGTTTTTATTTTATTTTATTTATTTATTTTTTTGTTTTTTGTATTAAATCAACATAAAAAACACAAGATACACTTACAATTAGTGCACCAACCCAAAAAAACTCCCTCCCCCATTCACACTCATTCACACAAAAGGGTTGTTTCTTTCTGTTATTAATATTCTGGTTCCTACATTATATATCAATATATATCAATACAGTCTGCAAGGGATACAGTCCGTAAGCACGCATGATTGTGTGTGCTGCTGGTCCACTAATAGTACTAACCTTTAACAGTTAAATGTACTAATTTTCATTAATCACCAGTTTCTATGTAGCTGTTTTTATATTGTTTTACTTTATTTTTAATTCAAGAAAATATTTTTAATTCATTCATCTTATTTTATTATTTAAAAGAAAAAAATTCTTATCTTCACCATACCTGGTTGTCCAAATTAGGCATAATAATGTGTTAATTCCACGACTCCATATATCGGTTGATATCGGTATCGGTAATTAAAGAGTTGGACAATATCGGAATATCGGATATTGGCAAAAAGCCATTATCGGACATCCCTACTAATAACTAAAGTCCTTTGGGTGAATAATGTAAACTCACTGCGCCGGTATGTTTTAGCGCTTTCATGGCGAGTTTACTGACAGATATAAGTAAGAACTTTACACTACTTTTTATTAGCAATTGGACTAAAACATTTACTACTAAAACATTTTGATAGATTTTTGAGCGCCGTGTGTAACGTTCTATATTTTCAAAGGGACATTTAAAATGTTGGTGTTGTTTACTTGAGACGTATCTCTTTTGTTTGACTGCCACCTACTGGTCACACTTATCAGTACACCATGTACCAAATAAAATAGTGTAGCGTCCCGGAAGAGTTGGTACTGCAGGGAGCCATCATACATGAATCATATCTTTAATGGACGTGTGGAAGTAAACAATGTGATAAAGAACATTTTACAACAACCAACAACAAGGCACTGTGCTTGTAGGCTGAAATTGGCGGTCGTACTTGAGGGTCGCAACCACTTCATGGCTTCACAATTGTTATGGAGTACAAAACTAGACGTTGAGTAATCGCTTAACATACATCGCGGACAATCTGCTTTACCAGTCCAAATGCATATGCTATTTTTCGTAGTCTTCCCCTTGTCCACGGGAGCCCGCATTGTCGTTGTCTCTCCTTCGACAAATGGACAAAGTTTTTCACTAAGTAGAATCACAGCTGACCTGGACATTCAAAAGTTCTCTTGCCGATCTTCTGACATAACACACTCGGTGACGAACACATCCCACCAGACTGCCGTTCTTCTGGGGCTTATCCATTGTCGCTCAACATTGCTATGTTTACGTCTGAGATGTGTTGTATCCCAAATAGCTGCAATCGCCCATTTCCTTCTCTTAAGGTATTGATGTGTGGTTTCCAAAAGTGCCTGTACATGTACAAGAAGGAGAAACATGGGCATGTCTGGATGGCTCGCCTCCATCTTTCTAGTGGTTTCCGCCGAGTTACCGAACGGGTTATTATGAAGCTGGGTGTGGCGCAGTCTTTCTGGTGTCACTTCCTGTGAGGGGCGCGGTTTTTCTGGCGTCACTTCCTCTCCGAACTCAGTTTGTAAACGATCAATGAGACCATACAAAGCAAAGAGCCGGAGATTCAAAAAATACAAGGCGCACTTACCTGTGTAAAAAATGGTCCTAGAATGGGGACCTTAAACGGTGATTTAGTGTGGCTAACATGGGCTTTAGGCTAAATAATTATTCGTTTAAGGAGTTATCCGACTTAATGTAGACATAGCCTAAACCAGTGTTTTTCAACCTTTTTTCAGCCAAGGCACATTTTTAGCATTGAAAAGATCCGGAGGAACACCACCAGCAGAAATCATTTAAAAACAAAACTCAGTCGACAGTAACAAGTTGTTGTCGCAATTGTTGGATATTAATTCAAACCATAACCAACCATGCATCAATATAGCTCTTGTCTCAAAGTAGGTGTACTGTCACCACCTGTCACATCACACCGTGACTTATTTTGAGGTTTTCGGTGTTTTCCTGTGTGTAGTGTTTTAGTTCTTGTCTTGCGCTCCTATTTTGGTGGCTTTTTCTCTTGTTTTGGTATTTTCCTGTAGCAGTTTCATGTCTTCCTTTTACAAACATACAGGTTTTGGAACAACATATGCTGCTATCTTAGCGCTGTCTTTTTCATGGACGCCCCTGCTTATTTCAGCAAGACAATGCCAAGCCACATTCAGCACGTGTTACAACAGCGTGGCTTCGTAAAAAAAAGAGCGCGGGTACTTTCCTGGTCCGCCTGCAGTCCAGACCTGTCTCCCATCGAAAATGTGTGGTGCATTATGAAGCGTAAAATACGACAGCGGAGATCCCGGACTGTTGAACCACTGAAACTCTACATAAAACAAGAATGGGAAAGAATTCCACTTTCAATGCTTCAACAATTAGTTTCCTCAGTTCCCAATCGTTTATTGAGTGTTGTTAAAAGAAAAGGTGATGTAACATGCCCTTTCCCAACTACCTTGGCACATGTTGCAGCCATGAAATTCTAAGTTAATTATTATCTGAAAAAAAAAAAAAAAGTTTATGAGTTTGAACATCAAATATGTTGTCTTTGTAGTGCATTCAATTGAATATGGGTTGAAAAGGATTTGCAAATCATTGTATTCCGTTTATATTTACATCTAACACAATTTCCCAACTCATATGGAAACGGGGTTTCTAAACAATATTTCCCGCATCTACTTTGTTTTAGCAATCAACAATATTTAAGTTGATTTTATCCTTCTTTGTAGGGACATTGTTGATTGTCAGGTCATGTTCGGATGTACATTGTGGACGCCGTCTTTGCTCCACAGTAAGTCTTTGCTGTCGTCCAGCATTCCGTTTTTGTTTACTTTGTAGCCAGTTCGGTTTTAGTTTCATCCTGCATAGCCTTCCCTAAGCTTCAATGCATTTTCTTAGGGGCACTCGCCTTTTTGTTTATATTTTGGTTTAAGCATTAGACACCTTTTTACCTATACACTGTCTCCCGCTGTTTCCGACATCTACAAAGCAATTAGCTACCGGCTGCCACCAACTGATATGGAAGAGTATTACACGGTTACTCTGCCAAGCTCTAGACAGCACCGATACTCAACAACAACACATCATTTGCAGACTATAATTACTGGTTTGCAAAAAATATTTCTTAACCCAAATAGGTGAAATTAGATCATCTCCCATGGCACACCAGACTGTATCTCATGGCACACTAGTGTGCCCCGGCACAGTGGTTGAAAAACACAGGCCTCACATAATTCCATCCCCCAGGCTATAAATCTTCCATTTCTAGACTTTTAGCAGCTATGTGCCTATAACGAATCCCCACAAGGTAAACAGTCCATCACGGAATTCCTCACCCGAAACTTGACAACAAATAAATCAGCCAAGATATGTGTGAGGGCTGATTGTGCGCTCGCAACGAGGAGAGCGCAGATCTGATTAGAGGTCGTCTCACACCATAATTCAATGCAAAATTCTTGGCCCATTGTTGCAAATGAGTGCGGCTCATGACAACATTCCTTCTCCGTGAGCGCCGTGGCCGTGCAGTTTTTGAGAATGCAGATGTCGAATAGAATCGCCGGCACATCCTCGCCTCCGCTCATGATCTCTCTCCTCTCTTTGATTTATTCATTCAGCCAAGGAGGGACAATGGCGCCTTTCATAATAGAGGCTGTGTTCCCACTAGCAGTACCCTGGCCCGGTGTCCCCCGGAGCCCCTCATTCATCGGACCAGTTTGAGACGACCGAGTCATGAGGACTGGTTCTGATGGTACACAGGAAGAGAGATCCGATCAGGTGACCTGATACTGTCCACACACTGGATTGTCTGTTTGGAACACATTTTAGGTACGGTGCAACAGAAGGTTGGTTCACCATCAGGGAAAAATACATTCTCATCCCCATCAGAAAGTGTAAATCTAAATATTCTGCTGCGGGTTAAAAACGTCACCATCATAAAACCTTTTAGGCAATGTTTTAGTAACAATATTGACATCATGATGTGTCATAGAAGTATAAAAATAAATTAACCAATGGTATATAAAACTATGTTGTATAAAACTAGTGCAGATTACTAACACTGAATGTAAATTACCTGCTTAAATAATTTAAATTAACTTTAAAATTAGACGTCAGTATTTTGACACAAAGCAATTTTACTGTTGCCTGATTTTTCTACTATTCTCCAGTCTGGGCACCTGTCCCTAATTCGCAATCAGGACACGCCTGTTCCTGGTTGCCAATCAGGAAGCTTTATATCATCTGGACGGGGCGAAACACTGCTTGTGTTTTGCTTGCAACGCTGCTTTGCTTCTTTGTTTTGTGGCTATGCTACTTTAGCGGCCTTAGCTTTCCGTGTACTCCCTAGCTGCACTAGTTTTTTTTTGTTTTGTTTAATAAATATTCTTATTACCTGGACGCTATATCCTGTCTCTGGGTGGTGCTTCACTTCCGTGTTCAGATTACGTATAAGGTGCAGTGATAACATAACATTTACCGCATATTTCGGAGTATAGGTCGCTCCGGAGTATAAGAAAATGCATAATAAAGAAGGAAAAAAAACGTATATAAGTCGCACTGGAGTATAAGTCGCATTTTTGGGGGAAATTTATTTGATAAAACCCAACATCAAGAATAGACATTTGAAAGGCAATTTAAAATAAATAAAAAATAGGTTATATGAGGCATAAATAACCAACTGAAAACGTGCCTGGTATGTTAACGTAACATATTATGGTAAGAATCATTCACATAACTATAACATATAGAACATGCTATACGTTTACCAAACAATCTGTCACTCCTAATCGCTAAATCCCATGAAATCTTATACGTCGAGTCTCTTACGTTGAATGAGCTAAATAATATTATTTGATATTTTACGGTAATGTGTTAATAATTTCACACATAAGTCGCTCCTGAGTATAAGTCGCACCCCCGGCCAAACTATGAAAAAAACTGCGACTTATAGTCCGAAAAATACGGTAGATTGTTACTGTGACTGCTTAAGTAAGTAAGATGACGTAAACGCTCAAAATAAATGAAAGACGGTCGGCAGCATGTTGATAGGGAACTTTTTTTTTCATTGCAAACAGTCGATCCGACATTAAAACATATCAAGACACTTTCTCAAAACAATCACACACTTTTCTGGCTTCAAAATAAAAGTGCTACGCTATACAGTATGTTTGGTTGAACTACATTTAGGGTTTCTCCTTAATGTACAGGCTTCTAATTATATATATATATATATATATATATATATATATATATATATATATATATATATATATATATATATATATATATATATATATATATATGATCATTTTAATTACAAAAATAAATAAAGTATTTAAAAAAATATTCATCCATCCATTTTTACCGCTTGTTCCTTATATTTTTTTTAAATAAAGGCTTTCAAAGCTTAAATCGTGCACCATTGTGTGAAACATCTAAATCAGGGGTGTCAAACGTACAGCCTGTGGGCCGGATCAGGCCCGCGAACAGGTTTTATCCGGCCC
This sequence comes from Nerophis lumbriciformis, assembly GCF_033978685.3. Lineage (NCBI taxonomy): Eukaryota > Metazoa > Chordata > Actinopteri > Syngnathiformes > Syngnathidae > Nerophis > Nerophis lumbriciformis. Next base: position 16,047,563 of record NC_084569.2, read on the forward strand.
GCGGGATGAGTTGGCTTAGTATAAAAATGAGCTGAAATGTTTGAATGAAAGAAACTGCTGTTCTAAATGTGTCCACTAGATGTCGTAATAGCAATTATTTGTATCTTTGTAGATTATGCTACGTATATAAAACAAAAAAATAAACCACATGATGTTCATGCACCAGCCAAGGAAAATGAGCAAACTACATAAATAACATCCTATAGTTGGATTTTCGTATTATTTGTATATATCGATGTATTGAAAATTAACACCAATGAGTTGAACATTATCACATAATTTATCCATAAAGTATAAATAACGAAAAATAAAGGTAGAGTACTAATAACTGCAACATGTAAGTGTAAAAAAACAAAAAACAACATTATGATTTGTACATTTTCAGAATGTGCTTGTTCTATTTTTAGACAAAGGAAACAATCAGAAGTTGTCTTTATTTTTAAGTTATCGTGCCGTGATCTTACCAGTCTGGCCCGCTTGGGAGTACATTTTTTTCCGTGTGGCCCCCGATCTAAAATGAATCTGACACCCCTGCTCTAAATGATGTTTGAGTGTTTTATTTTAAGGGATTTCAATGCTATTTTGAACATACTGTTATGAATGCTGTGTGCACTTGCTGGCGAGTGTGATATTTACGGTACTAGTAAAGAAAAATACAAAAACTCAGTTTTATAATTATTGAATCACTGGACATTTTAAAGTTAAAGTACCAATGATTGTCACACACACACACGAGGTGTGGCAAAATGATTCTCTGCATTTGACTCATCACCCTTGATCACCCCCTGGGAGGTGAGGGAAGCAGTGAGCAGCGGCGGTGGCCGCTTTTCCCAACAAAACTATATTTTATACAGTATTTCAAGTACTTATCATATGGTAAAGTCACAAAACATGCATTTTCTTTACAGTGTGGTACGCCAGCTGCACTGAAGCAGACAAAAAGGCGATTCAGAGGGTCATAAAGTCTGCACAAAAAAATCATCGGCTGCCCCCCTCCCCTCTCTGAAGGATTTACACAACTCCCGTTGCCTCAGCAGAGCAAAAAGCATCACCAAGGACAGCACACACCCTGGCTTCCACCTGTTCGACCTGCTACCGTCGGGCAGGCGCTACAGGTGCATCAGAGCCAGAACAAACAGGCTCAGAAACAGCTTCTTTCCCAGAGCTGTCACCATCCTGAACGCTAACGTATAATAATAATTCACCCCTATACAATATCCTACCCTAATACCCTACTGTGCAATATTACCCTTCGAGTGCAATACGTCCGACACTGATTGTTATTTATTACTCCGGTACTCTTGTCTTGTTCTGTATATTGTACAGTATTTTGTATTTCTACAGTGTTTTGTATATTGTACAGGATTGCTTATTATTTTTACTGGATAGTTTGTTTATTTCAATTGTTAGTTTTTTTTTCTCTATTACCTCTTGTGTAATTAATTTTTACCCCATATTTGTTCCCACTGCTGCACCTTAAGTTGGAGTCCTTAATCTCGTTACATGCAAATATAATGACAATAAAGTTAATTTTATTCTATTCTATTCAGTGCAATGCTTACCCTACTTAAAGCCTACTACATTGGGTATAGGGCCACTCCATGACACATTGAAAGTGATACTTTCCCAAGTAAATAAAGAGAAAGATGAAAAGGAAAATCTGATTACAACTGGACGACAGCATGAATTGATGTTTCTGCCGGAAACAACCGAGTGTTTTCTTTCAGCTTCAGCTGACATGGACATGAGGCAAAGGGTGTGGGAGGAATATATGGAATGAGAAAAGAGGGATTGGGGCTGCAGGGAATGAAGGAGGAGTAAAGAGCAGAGGCAAATGAGGTGAAGAGGGGGTGTTCAGGGGTCATGTTGCCTCCCCACCACCGTATTTGCTCTCCGAGCTGCAGGGAGGCTGACTGCACATCGCCGCGTCTTAGAAAGAAGCCCTTTCTTTTCCTGCAGGCCCTTTTGCTAATGCAATTGAGGAGAAATTAGTATAATTATGCTTCATATTGCAGACTGAGGAGGCAATGTGGCCGGTGGGACGGGCGACTGTGGCGTGGGAATTTGCTGACGGGAATAACTAATTCATCGGCTACTTTTCCATTTATTAGAGTACATTCTTGCATTTATGACATTACGGCTAATCGAATGAAGGGGTCTTGGAATGCCAAATCGCTCTCGAAATGTGATTCCGCTAATGCGAAAGGCAGCTCCTCCCCCTTTTTTCGGACTCGTGCAGGCCTCCTGTCCCGACCATCGTCCGCACACCATGGCCGTGCAAGTAAACAATGAAGTTGTTTCCACACTAAGGAAGAGTTGACATTACATTAGGGGTGTGGGAAAAAAATCGATTCGAATTCGAATCGCGATTCTCACGTTGTGCGATTTAGAATCAATTCTTATTTTAAAAAAATCGATTTTTTTAATTTTTTTAATTTTTTTTAATTAATCAATCCAACAAAACAATACACATCAATACCATAACAATGCAATCAAATTCCAAAACCAAACCCGACCCAGCAACACTCAAAACTGCAAAAAACAGAGCAATTGAGAGGAGACACAAACACGACACAGAACAAACCTACTCAGTGGCCTAGTGGTTAGAGTGTCCGCCCTGAGATCGGTAGGTTGTGAGTTCAAACCCCGGCCGAGTCATACCAAAGACTATAAAAATGGGACCCATTACCTCACTGCTTGGCACTCAGCATCAAGGGTTGGAATTGGGGGTTAAATCACCAAAATGATTCCCGGGCGCGGCCACCGCTGCTGCCCACTGCTCCCCTCACCTCCCAGGGGGTGATCAAGGGTGATGGGTCAAATGCAGAGAATAATCTCGCCACACCTAGTGTGTGTGACAATCATTGGTACTTTAACTTTAACTTTTAAACCAAAAGTAGTGAAACAAAAATGAATATTATCAACAACAGTATCAATATTAGTTACAATTTCAACATAGCAGTGATTAAAAATCCCTCATTGACATTATCATTAGACATTTATAAAAATAAAAATAAATGATTAATAGTGTCACAGTGGCTGACACTTGCATCGCATCTCATAAGCTTGACAACACACTGTGTCCAATATTTTCACAAAGATAAAATAAGTCATATTTTTGGTTCATTTAATAGTTGAAACAAATTGACATTATTGCAATCAGTTGATAAAACATTGTCCTTTACAATTATAAAAGCTTTTTACAAAAATCTACTACTCTGCTTGCATGTCAGCAGACTGGGGTAAATCCTGCTGAAATCCTATGTAGTGAATGAATAGAGAATCATTTTGAATCGGGAAAATATCGTTTTTGAATCGAGAATCGCGTTGAATCGAAAAAATCGATTTCGAATCGAATCATGACCCCAAGAATCGATATTGAATCGAGTCGTGGGACACCCAAAGATTCACAGCCCTAGTTGACATATACTGTACTAACACATATGACACTATTCAGTGAGTCCACACTCTGATACTGCAGATACACAATTAGGGCTGGAGCGACTGAAAATATAATGATATAATAACTTTTACTCGATTTAAATATGAGGACATTCCGAGACAACTAATGTAGACTGACCATACGTCCTCTTTTCCCCGGACATGTCCTCTTTTGCGGGGTAGTTTCTTAAATGCCTCAAATGTCCGGCTTTTTGAGTTAGGGTTGCGCGTATTTTCAATGTACGTTCAGGGTTAAGAAGGGGTTAAAAACAAAACAAATTGTGCGCACGCAGCAGCATTCGTGATGGAGGGGCAGAGACAGACAGAGAGAGAGAGAGAGTTATGATAAACGCGCATGCGTCGCCAGGTTCTTCTTTTTATCCATAGATTTATCAGATTTCATTTTTTATTATCTATAGCACGGGTGTCAAAAGTGTGCCCCGGAGGCCTTTTGCGGCCCACAGCTAATGTTTTAAAGGCCCACGGCACATTCTAAAAATTCTATTAAAATAAAACAAAAACATAACAAAAGTGAAATAAAAAAGCTTAAAGGTGAAATGTAATTTAGTAAAAGTTGCAATGTTGCTGTTTTTTCTTTCTTACAAACTGTCATTGCTCAAAACATGATATTGAATCAAAAATCAATGTTATTATGAATTATTGACCTATCCAAGGTTCCCATTACTTCACATCAAATATTCCACTTTGAAAAATATTTTTGGTGGAATATTTTGCATATTTTGTGTGTTTGCCATTAAAAACATAGTTTTGTTCGACAAAAAAAAAGGGTGGAAAACAAACAAACAAAAAAACAACATAAGAAAAAATAAAACATTTTGAAATGAGGGATAGATCTGAAGTTAAATTTTAAATGTATGTATGCCCTGGCACACCATTATCATCATTTCATGACCCAAGCAAAACACTTTTTACACTTTTATACTGAAATAAATACACCTACAACTTACTAAAGGGGAACATTATCACAGTTTCAGAAGGGTTAAAACCATTAAAAATCAGTTCCCAGTGGCTTAAGAAATCTGCGTTCAAAGAACTCCGGCTTATTAGTGATTCCCAGAGCCCAAAAAAAGTCTGCGGGCTATAGAGCGTTTTCTATTCGGGCTCCAGTACTATGGAATGCCCTCCCGGTAACAATTAGAGATGCTACCTCAGTAGAAGCATTTAAGTCCCATCTTAAAACTCATTTGTATACTCTAGCCTTTAAATAGCCCCCCTGTTAGACCAGTTGATCTCCCGTTTCTTTTCTTTTCTCCTCTGCTCCCCTTTTCCTTGAGGGGGGGGGCACAGGTCCGGTGGCCATGGATGAAGTGCTGGCTGTCCAGAGTCGGGACCCGGGGTGGACCGCTCGCCTGTGCATCGGCTGGGAACATCTCTGCGCTGCTGACCCGTCTCCGCTCGGGATGGTGTCCTGCTGGCCCCACTATGGACTGGACTCTTACTATTATGTTGGATCCACTATGGACTGGACTCTCACAATATTATGTCAGACCCACTCGACATCCATTGCTTTCGGTCTCCCCTAGAGGGGGGGGGGGGGTTACCCACATATGCGGTCCTCTCCAAGGTTTCTCATAGTCATTCACATCGACGTCCCACTGGGGTGAGTTTTTCCTTGCCCGTATGTGGGCTTTGTACCGAGGATGTCGTTGTGGCTTGTGCAGCCCTTTGAGACACTTGTGATTTAGGGCTATATAAATAAAGATTGATTGATTGATTGATTATTTATTTTTTTCGAAGTTTTTTTCAAAATTTTACCCATCACGCAATATCCCTAAAAAAAGTTTCAAAGTGCCTGATTTTAACCATCGTTATATACACCTGTCCATTTTCCTGTGACGTCACACAGTGATGCCAATACAAACAAACATGGCGGATAGAACAGCAAGGTATAGCGACATTAGCTCGGATTCAGACTCGGATTTCAGCGGCTTAAGCGATTCAACAGATTACGCATGTATTGAAACGGATGGTTGTAGTGTGGAGGCAGGTAGCGAAAACGAAATTGAAGAAGAAACTGAAGCTATTGAGCCATATCGGTTTGAACCGTATGCAAGCTAAACCGACGAAAACGACACGACAGCCAGCCACATGGGAGAAAGCGAGGACGAATTCGGCGATCGCCTTCTAACCAACGATTGGTATGTGTTTGTTTGGCATTAAAGGAAACTAACAACTATGAACTAGGTTTACAGCATATGAAATACATTTGGCAACAACATGCACTTTGAGAGTGCAGACAGCCCAATTCAGGCGCGCTAAGAACATATATTTTTCCACGATTTCAGCACTCAGGTTAACCATACTTAAATAGACACAAAATACTGCATTACACAAGACTACCCGAATGTACGCGAATGATTGAAAAAAATAAATGTTTTTAAGCTAAATTATTGGTAAACAGAGTTTATGTATAATCCATCCATCCATTTTTTACCGCTTATTCCCTATATTCTGTAGACATACCCTCATCCGCTCTCTTTTCCTGAAAGCTGATCCGTCCAGTTTTGGAGTTGATGTCAGCAGGCCAGGGAAGCTTGGGTCTTTATCGTTGGAAATGCATCTGCATCTCCCTTGTTGGGGCCCCGGCGGTGCTGCCCGACTGCCCTGCGGGACTCCCCCTCCTGTGTTTTACTCTGCCCTTATTTTTTTATTAATTTTATTTATCTATTTTAATTTATTTTATGTGTATATATATATATATATGTATGTATGTGTATGTGTATATGTGTATATGTATGTATGTATGTATGTATGTATGTATGTATGTGTATATATATATATATGTATGTGTGTATGTATATATATATATATATATTATTATTATTATTATTATTATTTTTTTTTTTTTTTAATCTATTTAATATATTTAACTTATTCTGTTAAATTATATATGGGTACGCGTGTATGTGGGTGTGTGTACGTTTGTATATATGTATGGTGAAATCTGTGTGTATGTATGTAGGTACATATGTATGTGTCGCTGCCCCGGTGTGCATTGCTGATCGCGGCGCCGGGTCTGCTGAGGTGCCGTGGCATGCCGGCTGTGGGCGCAGGACTGGGCCCTTATGGCTTTTTGCCGGATGGGATGCCTGGTGGGTGGTGGGCGGGGGGGGCCTGGACGTGTGGGAGGGGCTGCGGGGTTTGGTGGCGTCGGGCACTGTTGGCGACCAGGCCTCTTGTTTATTTTTATTTATTTTATTTTATTTAAAGGGTTTATTTTTCTTTTCTTTTTTTCTTTTCTTTCTATTTTTTTTATTTTATTTTTTTTATTTATTTATTTTTGTTCTTTTTTTTGTGTGTGTGTTGTGTATGTATGTGTTTGTGTATATGTGGGCTTATGTATATGTGTGTGGGTGTATTAATGTGTATATATGTGTGGATGTGTATGTTTATATGTATATGCATGCGTGTGTATATGTGTGTATGTGTATGTATATGTATATGCATATATGTATGTGTGTATGTATGTGTATATGAATGTGTAGGTGTGTGCATGGGTGTGGATGTCTGGTGGCTCAATTGGCCTGGCTGTGGATGAGTTGTGGTAGGTGGGTTGGTGGCCTCGGCGGTAGCCGGGGGTGTGCGTTGTTGTGGTTTACGGGGTCGGTCCCTTTTTTGTTTTGGTTTCGGCGGCCGCGGGTGTTTACGCTGCGGACGGGCGGTGGTGGTGATGGTTGCTGCGATGATACCAGCGGTTGGCATCGCTGTGTTGGGTTGGAGTGGTTGGGGGACTGTGGCTGGTGTCTGTGCGCTTGTGGGGTTGTGGGGCTGGCTGGCGTTGGCTTGCCGGCTGGTTTGGGGGCTGGCGGGCGGACGGGATGCATTGGCTTCTTCCCCCGTTGGGGGGCTCCTTCCCCTGGCCGGGACTCGTATGGGCACGTTGCTGTGTGGATGGCCGGGATGCGGTGTTTGCATTGGGCGTGGGGGCTGTGCGGTTTTTCTGCGTTTGGTTGCCGGTATGGGCTCTGCAGGGTTGGGTTGGGGCGGGCGGGGGCTGGCTTTGTTTGGCGGGGGGAGGGCTCGCGTGGCGTCACGTTAAAGTGGTCTGGTGTGGGTCACGGGCTGTGGCGGGGGGTGGCGGCCTCCTGGCCGTAGTTCCTGGTTGTCGGCCGCGTGGACTGGGGGGATGTCCGGGCCCTCTACTCCTCCTACTTATAGCGCACACAGTCACACATATATAGGACTTTGGGGATTGTCCTGCGGGGAGGCATGGCGGGGGGTTGAGGATGCCTCCAATGGGGCTCCAGTCCTCCTGTCTTGTCCCCTGCTCGTCCATCCCTCAATCTTAGCTGCATATTAGACACTTAGGATTTGGGGGGCTTGGTTTGGTTGGGACCCACCATGACCTTGATGTCCCCCAATTTTAATCGCATTATTAGTTCCCACAAGCATACATATCTCACTCACGCTACAGTACACACATCAATAGGGACTGGAGGTCGGCTGTAACGGCTGACCTCCTAATTTTAACTACACAGTAGACACTCTGGGGGTCTTGTACACATGCATGGGGGGTTTGGGGTTCGGCGCACCCCTCATTGCCTCGTCGGCCGGCGGGGACTGCGGTCTGGTGGCCTGCCAGGCTTTTATTCATTTATTATTGTTATATTTTTTTTTTTATTTTTAATGTATTTATTATTTTTATTTTTATTATTTACTTATTTTTATTTTATTTTATTTTTTAAATTTTATTTTTTATTTTATTTTATTTTTTTATTTTTATTTTTTTTAATCTTATTATTTATTTGTGTGTGGCGTCGCACGGGTCTCACTTCCTGTTGGGTGGGGTCCGTGCCCGTGTGGCCCGACCTTGCGCTGTGGGGTCTCTGTTGGTGACTTGGTGTGGTGGCGGCGCAGCCCCCGTGTCTGGTCTGGATGCTGTGTCTCGGTTGTTTGGGCGGTGGTGTGTTTGTGCGGGTTTGGGTTGGGGTGGGGGGCCTTTTGGTTGGGGGGGTTGTTGGTGTCTCTTGTTTGCGTGTTGGCGTTCGGGCTGACTGGCGGGCTGGCGCCGGCTGGTCTCCGTGGTCCTGGTGGCGTGTGGTTGCTGGTCGCAGTTTTTTTTTGATCGCTTTGATTTGATTCGCTGGTGCTGGCTGTCTGGGGTTATTGCGGCTGCTGTTTCTGCTGCCGTTTGTTTGTGGTGTGGGCGCCCGTGGCTGCTGGGTCTGGTGCAGGGGTGTGGCTGATGTTGTGACTGGTGGCAGCGCACGCGCGTGATGGCTGTCGGGGCTGACGAACTGTGTATATGTATGTATATGTGTGTGTATGTATGTATGTTTATATATGTATATGTGTATGTATATGTATATATGTGTATGTGTGGGTATGTATGTGTGTATGTGTATGTATATATGTATGTATGTATGTATATTTCTGGGGGTACGCTCTGGGCCTGCCTGTCAGACGGGGGTCGACGCCTCAGGCTACTGCATCCGAACTGCGTGTCTGGAGCTCCTGGGTCCCGCTGTCCATCCCTTCCGGGTGCCCGTCTTGGTTGGGGCCTGTTGGGCCTAGTCCCTGCGTCTATTGTGGTAGCTTGGTGCTGCAAGGTATTCCGAGGTGCTGCGTGTCGGCCAGTTGCTGGGGTAGTGACCTTGTTTGTCAGCATGTCTGTGATCTTCTTTTAATTCTTTTTTTTTTTTTTTTTAATTAATTAATTAATTTATTTTTTTTAATATATTTTATTAATATTATTTTTTAATTTTTCCCCTCCCTCAGGGGGGGGGGCTCGGCGGGGCGGTTGCTGGTTGTTCCATCTCCATCGTTGGGGTCCCTGCGGGTGGGGTGGGTGGTTCCCGTGGCCCTGTGCCTGGATGGTCCTGCGGCGGTCGGTTTGGGTGGGGTGGCCGGGGGCTGGCCTCGCCGCGCTCTCCGGGGGTGGGGGGTGGGCTCGTGGGGGCCCGGTTGCCGGTGGGGCGGGGGCGGTCTTCCCGTCCGGTTGCGGGGAGTCTCTGGGTCCCTCGGGCGGGGCGTCTCGCCTTTCTGCCCGTGTGGGGTGTGGTCTCTCGCTGGCTTGGGGTCTGGCTGTCCCCTGCTTTTCTCGTGCCCTGTCCTCTGCCGGGTGCGTCTGTCTGCGGCCTGCTGCTGGCCCTTGTGGGCGGTACGGTGGGTCGGGCTCTGGGGTTCCTGTCGCTGGCCGGCTTGGCTGCGTGGGGGCGGTGGTCCCTGGTTCCCTGGGCACCACGCCTCCTGTTTGTGGGTTGGGCTCTCGGGGGTGATGGGGCCGTGCTCTGGCTCCCACGCACTCTGGGAGTCGAATGTATTGTACATGCAAATTCACATATGCTCACATACGTACATAGGTACCTACGCTCCCACATGCATACACAAATACAGTACATATTTACATACCTAATGTTCGTACATCCACACGCACATTCAATATACAAACATACACATACACATACTGTACATATACATTCACTGTACAAACACATATACACATTCTGTACATACACATTCATTGTACAAACACATATACACATTCTGTACATATACAAGTACATATGCATACTTACACTCATGCACATAATCACGTTTCATCAAACATATATTAACGTTGTTGCCCTAGGGTAAACTGGGTGTAACACATGGCACACTGACAAAGCTTAACCTATTGTGACTATAACAATCTACAAGGTTAATGTAGGTTGCTTCTCTTTCTCCCCCTCCATTTTTCTGCATTCTTTCGTATCTCAAGTTATCATTACGTATATGTATTGTTGCATTTAAACAACTGTATTGTTGATAATAAAGGTAAATTATTGGTATTGTTCATTATCAATAGCGCTATTTCTATTGGTATTTGTATTGATCCATTTGTAGTGTAATAATGCTCATTGTCATTTCTGTATTATTTTTTATTTTTCGCTAACTGCTTATTTGCTATTACTTTTACCATCATATTTGTACATGTCATATTTGCTGATGTTGCTCTATTGTTGTTGTTGTTGTTGTTTGCTGTTGTTGTTTTTGTCTCTCTGTCTAATCCCCCTCTTGTCCCCACAATTTCCCCCTCTGTCTTCTTTTTTTTTCTCTTTCTATCCCCTCCTGCTCCGGCCCGGCTGCACTAAATGATAATATAAATACATTTAATAAAGTCAAATACAAATAAGGCAACAAGAGAAGTATCCTACACTTCTCTTTTGTAAAGTAAATCTGAACAGCCGACATGGGCATCTACATCAACTATATGATTTGCCTGAGAAGCTGGACAGGACAAAAAAAAAAAAAAAGGAAATGCATCTGCTTTAAGTGTTGCAGGATATCCACACATTTTTGCCATCTCTGTCGTAGCATAGCTTTCGTTGGTAAAGTGTGCGGAACAAACGACTGACCATTTCGTCGGCTCTCCCCACACTCTCGTATTTTGAACAAATTTCGTCCAATTTCTTGCCACTTTCGCATCTTTGGGCCACTGGTGCAACTTGAATCCGTCCCTGTTCGTGTTGTTACACCCTCCGACAACACACCGACGAAAGTGAGAAAATGGTGGATTGCTTCCCGATGTGAGGTGACGTCATCGCTCCGAGAGCGAATAATAGAAAGGCGTTTAATTCGCCAAAATTCACCCATTTAGAGTTCGGAAATCGGTTAAAAAAATATATGGTCTTTTTTCTGCAACATCAAGGTATATATTGACGCTTACATAGGTCTGGTGATAATGTTCCCCTTTAAATAAAAACAGAAAAAACTACCAGCAGTGGTAAAGTTCCGATCCATGAAGGAAAGAAGAAAGTGAATGAATGTTTATAACTGAAAACATATGCATACACATTTCTTTTCTTTTTTTTAAATTATTTTTTTAAATGAATTAAGTAACGTTTATGACAACCTTTTTCCAAAACAACAATATAGATTGTGAGATATAACAGGATAATGCATACGTTTAACATTTTTTTTCAAAACGCTTACAAAAACGTTGGGACCCCAAAAATGTACTGTTGTCACCAGAGGAGAAAAAAATGCTTTATTTAAATAAATATATTATTTATTAAGCAAGTTCGAGTGTCATTGGCAAATTTTCACCCTGGCGTGCTGCCCGCTTTGGCACGCATATATGTGTCCTCTTTTTGGGATTTCAGAATATGGTCAGCCTAAACTAATGTGTTCCTTGTTTTCAAAGACGTAAACATGGCCAGCTAAAGACGTTGGCAAAGAAACCGACACGAGCACAAAGATAAAAACACGTTGAACAAGCGGTCTCACTCTGTCACAAGACGAGGCCCGGTAAAACTGTAACGTTAGCGACATTAGCTATTAGGGATAATCCTTACTATATCCAAATTAGTGTAAAATTAGTAATATAAACTTAGATATGTTAAATTGTGTTTGTATATAAATATTGTGTTTTTAGTGCATAAACTCTAGTATTTTTTGTTGTTGTTTTTAGGCAGAACACAACTTTTTGGCCCCGTTTACACTGCACAACAAATCTGATTTAGGCCACTTTAGGAGGTAGTCCTGAATCCGATTAGAACAGGGGTTCCCAAACTTTTTGACCCAGGGGCCGCATCGGGTTAAAAGAATTTGACCAGGGGCCGGGCTATACATACACTTTATTGCCATAAGTATTTGGCCACCTGCCTTAGCTCACATATGAACTGACCATTCCTAACCCACAGGGTTCAATATGATGTCGGTCCACCTTTTGCAGCTATTACAGCTTCAACTCTTCCGGGAAGGCTGTCCACAAGGTTGCAGAGTTTCACACTCAGAGCGGAGTTTGGGCCCCTTCCTCTTCCAACATGACTATGCACCAGTGCACAAAGCAAGGGTCATAAAGACATGGATGACAGAGTCTGGTGTGGATCAACTTGACTGGCCTGCACAGAGTCCTGACCTGACCTTGATAGAACACCTTTGGGATGAATTAGAACGAAGACTGAGAGCCAGGCCTTCTCGACCAAAATCAGTGAGTGACCTCACCAATACACTTTTGGAAGAATGGTGGAGAATTCTGATAAACACACAACGCAACCTTGTGGACAGCCGTCCCAGAAGAGTTGAAGCTGTAACAGCTGCTAAAGGGGGACCAACATCATATTGAACCCTATGGGTTAGGATTGGGATGGCACTTCAAGTTCATATGTGAGTCAAGGCAGGTGGCCAAATACTTTTGGCAATATATATATATATATATATATATATATATATATATATATATATATATATATATATATATACTACCGTTCAAAAGTTTGGGGTCACATTGAAATGTTCTTATTTTTTAAGGAAAAGCACTGTACTTTTCAATGAAGATAACATTAAACTAGTCTTAACTTTAAAGAAATACACTCTATACATTGCTAATGTGGTAAATGACTATTCTAGCTGCAAATGTCTGGTTTTTGGTGCAATATCTACATAGGTGTAAAAAGGGCCATTTCCAGCTCTCACGACTGGGACTGGGGCGAGGTTTGTTCTCCCGAGGTGCAAGTGATTTGGACCAGACATGGCGTGGAGGTGAATCCATGATTTATTTTAACACTATATATCAAAAAGGAACAAACGAAAAGCGTGCACAATGGCGGAGGTACAAAACTAGGCTATTGAAAACAAAACGTGCACATAGGCAGAAACTGTGAACGATTAAACAAAAACACTAACTGTGGCATTAATAAAAAAACTTACTTGGCATGGACTATGAAGTGCGCAGAGGTAAGACTGTGACAGGGGTAGGAATCCGGGTGTCGCCAGAAAGACAAACTGAAAACAATGAACTTAAATACTACAGACATGATTAGTGAAAACAGGTGCGTGACTCAAAACGTGAAACAGGTGCGTGATGTGACAAGTGAAAACTAATGGTTGCTATGGTGACAAACAAACAAAAGTGCACAAAAAGTCCAAAAACAAAACCGAACATGACTAAAACAAAACATGATCACACAGACATGACACCAGCAACTATCACTCCAGTGTTCTAATGGTACAATGTGTTTGCTCATTGGCTCAGAAGGCTAATTGATGATTAGAAAACCCTTGTGCAATCATGTTCACACATCTGAAAACAGTTTAGCTCGTTACAGAAGCTACAAAACTGACCTTCCTTTGAGCAGATTGAGTTTCTGGAGCATCACATTTGTGGGGTCAATTAAACGCTCAAAATGGCCAGAAAAAGAGAAATTTCATCTGAAACTCGACAGTCTATTCTTGTTCTTAGAAATGAAGGCTATTCCATGCGAGAAATTGCTAAGAAATTGAAGATTTCCTACAACGGTGTGTACTACTCCCTTCAGAGGACAGCACAAACAGGCTCTAACCAGAGTAGAAAAAGAAGTGGGAGGCCGCGTTGCACAATCGAGCAAGAAGATAAGTACATTAGAGTCTCTAGTTTGAGAAACAGACGCCTCACAGGTCCCAAACTGGCATCTTCATTAAATAGTACCCGCAAAACACCAGTGTCAACATCAACAGTGAAGAGGCGGCTGCGGGATTCTGGACTTCATGGCAGAGTGGCAAAGAAAAAGCCATATCTGAGACTGGCCAATAAAATAAAAAGATTAAGATGGGCAAAAGAACACAGACATTGGACAGAGGAAGACTGGAAAAAAGTGCTGTGGATGGATGAATCCAAGTTTGAGGTGTTTGGATCACAAAGAAGAACGTTTGTGAGACGCAGAACAACTGAAAAGATGCTGGAAGAATGCCTGACGCCATCTGTTAAGCATGGTGGAGGTAATGTGATGGTCTGGGGTTGCTTTGGTGCTGGTAAGGTGGGAGATATGTACAGGGTAAAAGGGATTCTGAATAAGGAAGGCTATCATTCCATTTTGCAACGCCATGCCATACCCAGTGGACAGAGCTTGATTGGAGCCAATTTCATCCTACAACAGGACAATGACCCAAAACACACCTCCAAATTGTGCAAGAACTATTTAGAGAAGAAGCAGGCAGCTGGTATTCTATCGGTAATGGAGTGGCCAGCGCAGTCGCCAGATCTGAACCCCATTGAGCTGTTGTGGGAGCAGCTTGACCGTATGGTACGCAAGAAGTGCCCATCCAACCAATCCAACTTGTGGGAGCTGCTTCTATAAGCGTGGGGTGCAATTTCTCCAGATTACCTCAACAAATTAACAGCTAGAATGCCAAAGGTGTGCAATGCTGTAATTGCTACAAATGGAGGATTCTTTGATGAAAGCAAAGTTTGATGTAAAAAAAATCTTATTTCAAATACAAATCATTATTTCTAACCTTGTCAATGTCTTGACTCTATTTTCTATTCATTTCACAACGTATGGTGGTGAATTAGTGTGACTTTTCATGGAAAACACAAAATTGTTTGGGTGACCCCAAACTTTTGAACAGTAGTGGTATATATATATATATATATATATATATATATATATATATATATATATATATATATATATATATCAGTGTTTCCCACAGGACAGGCATCTATTTGTGGTGGTGTGGTCGGGGGGTGGCGGCGGCGGCGGCGATGATAAAGAAGAACGTCAGGCTGCTCACCGTCAGTGAAACGCTCGGTGAAATCGCGGATTAACGTTAAATATATGACGAGCCGCGAGCGATGCAGCTATAACCTATCTACCTATATTACCCTCGTATTTTGATCCCGTCCGTCCGTCCGTCCCTCTTCTTCTTCTTCTTCTTTTTCTTCTTCTTCTTCTTCTGGCCCACCAGGTCAATTAAGTGCTATTGGCGGAGTTACAATGCATAGTAGGCTACCGCCACCTACTGCACCGGAGTTGTAACTACAAACAACATTCACAGACAGTCCCTTTGCTTTTATGAGCGGTCGAGCGAGTCAAAAGCCGAAAAATCCATTTGTGGCGGACGTAATTCTTTCGTGGCGGGCCGCCACAAATAAATGAATGTGTGGGAAACACTGATATATATATATATATATATATATATATATATATATATATATATATATATATATATATATATATATATATATATATGTCTCATTGCAGATTAGACTAACTGCCTTTTCCTTACACTGAACAAAAAAAAGTCATATGTCATGTAATCGATTGGAAAATGCATTTTTAAACAATATGATTTGGCTTGAGACCCCGAGAGTAACAAGCGTTAGATAATGGATTGATGGATGGGCTAGAAAGGATTGATTTGAAAAAAATATATATATATTTTTTTTTTACTCGGGACTACCCGCGGGCCGGATTTTTGACATTGGCCCACAGGCCGAAGTTCGGGGACCCCTGGATTAGAATTTGTTTTTTTCAAATGTGATTTCAGTCTAAACGCAATGCGACCTGAATGCGACCCGTATGTGACTTTTTCGTCAGCTTAGTTCCCCCAAAATTCCCTAAAAAGTGCAGTTCCCCTTTAAAACATGAGATAATGTTGCAAATTGATGTACGGCAGTGCTTCTCAAATATTTTCTGTTACACCCTCGCTAGGAAAATACAATATTTATTCTCAACCATGACTATAGATAGAATAATTTGTTTGAAAATTGTTGTAAGCTTATTAACATTAAAGAAACCAACATACTGGTATTTCCACATCTTCCACCGTGGTTACAGTGAAGCCAAGTGCTACATACGCTTCATCATCGTCTGGTACGGCAAAAAAAACATGTTCCCCGAGGTCAATAGGGGCCCCCCCACTATTTGAGAAGGACTGATGTACGGGGGTCCAACACAGCTGTGAATGACAATCAGGAAAGCCAACAGTTCCTGTGGTCCGTAGTCAATTTACAAAGTTTACTACCTAATTGTGAAAAATATAGACATTTTATTTAAATGTGTTCTCTTAAACCACATACAGCTACTTTAAAGGAACCCACATGTTTATTTAATCCCATGTAAGTGTTTTAAAAGAAGTTGTTAATAATAGTTACAGACCATATATAGCTTAAAGTAGGTTATTATTTATACAGTTTTACGATTATACAAACCCCGTTTCCATATGAGTTGGGAAATTGAGTTAGATGTAAATATAAACGAAATACAATGATTTGCAAATCCTTTTCAACCCATATTCAGTTGAATATGCTACAAAGACAACATATTTGATGTTCAAACTGATACACTTTATTTTTTTGGCAAATAATCATTAACTTTAGAATATGATGCCAGCAACATGTGACAAAGAAGTTGGGAAAGGTGGCAATAAATACTGATAAAGTTGAGGAATGCTCATCAAACACTTATTTGGAACATCCCACAGGTGAGCAGGCAAATTGGGAACAGGTGGGTGCCATGATTGGGTATAAAAGTAGATTCCATGAAATGCTCAGTCATTCACAAACAAGGATGGGGCGAGGGTCACCACTTTGTCAACAAATGCGTGAGCAAATTGTTGAACAGTTTAAGAAAAACCTTTCTCAACCAGCTATTGCAAGGAATTTAGGGATTTCACCATCTACGGTCCGTAATATCATCAAAGGGTTCAGAGACTCTGGAGAAATCACTGCACGTAAGTAGCTAAGCCCGTGACCTTCGATCCCTCAGGCTGTACTGCATCAACAAGCGACATCAGTGTGTAAAGGATATCACCACATGGGCTCAGGAACACTTCAGAAACCCACTGTCAGTAACTACAGTTGTTCGCTACATCTGTAAGTGCAAGTTAAAACTCTCCTTATCAACAACACCCAGAAACGCCGTCGGCTTCGCTGGGCCTGAGCTCATCTAAGATGGACTGATACAAAGTGGAAAAGTGTTCTGTGGTCTAACGAGTCCACATTTCAAATTGTTTTTGGAAACTGTGGACGCCGTGTCCTCCGGACCAAAGAGGAAAAGAACCATCCGGATTGTTAAAGGCGCAAAGTTGAAAAGCCAGCATCTGTGATGGTATGGGGGTGTATTAGTGCCCAAGACATGGGTAACTTACACATCTGTAATGCTGAAAGGTACATACAGGCTTTGGAGCAACATATGTTGCCATCCAAGCAACGTTACCATGGACGCCCCTGCTTATTTCAGCAAGACAATGCCAAGCCATGTGTTACATCAACGTGGCTTCATAGTAAAAGAGTGCGGATACTAGACTGGTCTGCCTGAAGTCCAGACCTGTCTCCCATTAAAAATGTGTGGCGCATTATGAAGCCTAAAATACCACAACGGAGACCCCCGGACTGTTGAACAACTTAAGCTGTACATCAAGCAAGAATGGGAAAGAATTCCACCTGAGAAGCTTAAAAAATGTGTCTTCTCAGTTCCCAAACATTTACTGAGTGTTGTTAAAAGGAAAGGCCATGTAACACAATGGTGAACATGCCCTTTCCCCACTACTTTGGCACCTGTTGCAGCCATGAAATTTTAAGTTAATTATTATTTGCAAAAAAACAATAAAGTTTATGAGTTTGAACATCAAATATCTTGTCTTTGTAGTGTATTCAATTGAATATGGATTGAAAAGGATTTTCAAATCAATGTATTCTGTTTATATTTACATCTAACTCAATTTCCCAACTCATATGGAAACGGGGTTTGTATTACGGACCTTCAATCCCTCAGGCGGTACTGCATCAAAAAGCGACATCAGTGTGTAAAGGATATCACCACATGGGCTCAGGAACACTTCATAAAACCACTGTTAGTAACTACAGTTTGTCGCTCCATCTGTTTAGTGCAAGTTAAAGCTCTACTATGCAAAGCCAAAGCCATTTATCAACAACACCCAGAAACACCGCCGGCTTCGCTGGGCCCTAGCCCATCTAAGATGGACTGATGCAAAGTGGAAAAGTGTTCTGTGGTCTGACGAGTCCACATTTCAAATTGTTTTTGGAAACTGGACCAAAGAGGAAAATAACAATCCGGATTGTTTTAGGCCTAAAGTGCAAAAGCCTGCATCTGTGATTGTATGGGGGTGTATTAGTGTCCAAAGCATGGGTAACTTACACATCTGTGAAGGCACCATCAATGATGAAAGGTACATACAGGTTTTAGAGCAACATATGTTGCCATCCAAGCAACATTATCATGGACGCCCCTGCTTATTTCAGCAAGACAATGCCAAGCCACGTGTTACAACAGCGTGGCTTCATAGTAAAAGAGTACGGGTACTAGACTGGCCTGCCTGTAGTCCAGACCTGTCTCCCATTGAAAATGTGTGGAACATTATGAATCCTACAACGGAGACCCCGGACTGTTGAACAACTTAAGCTGTACATCAAGCAAGAATGGGAAATAATTTCACCTGAAAAGCTTAAAAATTAGTCTCCTCAGTTCCCAAACATTTCCTGAATGTTGTTAAAAAGAAAGGCCATGTAACACAGTGGTAAAAAGGCCTCTGTGCCAACTTTTGTGCAATGTGTTGCTGCCATTAACTTCTAAGTTAATCATTATTTGCAACTTTTTCAGTTTGAACATTAAGTATCTTGTCTTTGCAGTCTATTCAATTGAATATAAGTTTAAAAGAATTTGCAAATCATTGTATTTGTTTTTATTTAATATTTACACAACATGCCAACTTCACTGGTTTTGGGGTTTGTATTTGACAATGGCAGATTAGGCTATAAGATTCTAAAAATACATGATGACATCCAGATGAGGAAGGGATGACTTCGCAAAACACTTGAGGACAGACCTCCTCTTCCTTTCCGAAACCCCACCCTGCAGGCTTGGAGGGACTGTTTGCCCCCGTGGAGCAGCAGGCCTACACATCGTCTATATCCTGTTTGGGAACGCCGCCTTTTGAAACCCATCTGCTCGACGCTCCCCGTGGCATCATTACAGATACGAATGAGACCAAGCGCATGCAGGGAGAACAGACCGGAAAACATTCATGCTTTTCAGCATATCATGAGACTTCTGCTCAAATAGCCAAATAAAGGAAATTGTAGCGAGCGCCAAAACATCGTAATCTCAAATCCTGTCATGACGCTTAATGCATGTATCCATTTAATTTGTCATTTATAGTGTATATGTATTTTGCATGGTTTTCTGCACATAAAACTGTAATTATTCTCTATAAAATGTGTTTTGGGTTAGTATTTTGGGGTGTACAGTGAAACAGATCAATTTGATTTACATTATTAAAATTACTTTTTCACATGATTAGGTCTTAAGTGGACCTTTTTGGAAGGGATTACTAAAGAAAACCAAGGTACTACTTTTGGGAGGTGACAAAAATTATGAATTTTGAACCAGAGGACTCATACAAACATGAATTATTTGGCTTTTAGGGACTAATAATGTAGAACCTGCACATCAAAACTCCTCTTTTTACACTTGTTTTGCAACCGAACAATGTTAGCACATTTCTTAAAACATTGTCCGTATTGGTTATGATTAGTGCAGATTATCTCTATTTCCATTGTTTACAATTAACATTTTGAAAGTTCAAACAATAGAACAGAAACTGTCAAAAACAATATAGTTGAATATTGAAAAGCAAAACAAGCCATTTCAGGCCAAACAAAAAGTCATTCAACAAATTGTAATAATCTATAAAATATAGGGTTGTGAATCTTTGGGCACCTAACGATCCAATTCCGATTCCTGAGATGCCGATTCGATTCAGAATTGATTCTCTATTCAAATTGAATCTCGCAATGTTTTATTTGGTATAACAATGTTAATTAAACTTTTTCAAAACGGGCTACACGTTGAGATGGTCTAAAAAACATATTTTTTTAAATATATATTTGATATATAAAGCTATATATATATATATATATGCTGAGATAGGCTATATATATATATATATATATATATATATATATATATATTTTAGGGTTGTACGGTAAAACGGTATTAGTATAGCACCGGGATACTAATAAATCATTTTCGGTACTATACCGCCTCTGAAAAGTACCGGTCCCCACCCCTCGCCCCCCTCGCCTCCATGGCCACAAATAAAGTAAGTTTCTTACAAGTATCATCCCTGCAGGACGAGGAATAGCTAAACATGCTTCACTACACACCGTAGCTCACCGGCTTCACAATGTAAACAAACGCCATTGGTGGATCTACACCTGACATCCACTGTAATGACACCAAGTGCAGGAGTGTATCTAGTCGATACCACTATGATTGCATCGATATTTTTTAGCATCACAAAATCTTGTTTTGTTTTAAAAAAAATCATATTATGTTTCTAAACTTAGGAAATATGTCCCTGGACACATGAGGACTTTGAATATGATCAATGTATGATCCTGTAGCAACTTGGTATCGGATTGATACCCAAGTTTGTGGTATCATCCAAAACTAATGTAAAGTATCTAATATCAGAAGCATAAGTGATTATTACATGTTATCAAAAGTGTAGATAGAACATGTTAAAAGGGAAAATAATCAGATATTAACAGTACATGAACAAGTAGATGAATAATTCATTTTCTACAGCTTGTTCTTAATAATGTTGACAAAATAATATAATGGAAAATGACACAATATGTTACTGCACATGTCAGCAGACTTTGTTTACTTACTAATAAAAGACAAGTTGTCAAATATGTTCACTATTTTATTTAAAGACACATTTGCAATAAGAAACATATGTTTAATATACCGTAAGTTTTTTGTTCAAATAAAGCCAATAATGCAATTTTTTGTGACCCCCTTTATTTATTAAAAAAAGGATAGAAAAGTACCGAAAATATCGAAATACATTTTGGCACCGGTACCAAAATATTGGTATCGGGTCAACACTAATATATATATATATATATATATATATATATATATATATATATATATATACACACACACACACACTTTTATCATTGAAATGTGTTTTTTTTTATCTAAAAAACTAAAGACTCACTAATGATAATGATAAGCAAAAATGCCATAAAAACTTCCCACATTCTAAAAACTATTTTAAACAGACAAATGTAAAAAGTAATGTATTGTACATTACTTTCATTAGTTTTTGTTTCATTACCTTTCAAGTGTTATCCCTCACACATGTTGATTTTTGTGTGTGTGTTTTCTCTTTCCTTTTCTTAAGAATAGTTTTGTTATTAATTTTGGATCGTTGTCTGGCAACTAGTGAAACTATTTTTTTATGTCCACGCTTAGAATATTATGTTTCCAATTGTCATATTGGTGCCGTTCTGAAAGGAGGGTTGATTTTGTATGTGAAGTTTTGATTGATATTATTTTATACACAAACAAACAAAAAAAACATGTATTTTATCGATTTTTGAAACTTATGAATCGATTTAGAATCGAGGTGAATTCTATTTTTCGTGCACCCCTAATGAAGTAAAATTCTTAATATGCGATTATTATATCTTACACCTTCCTTGCACATCTTAGCTATGAATAGAAGATTTGCATTTAAAATCAACAGTTGGACAATTTAAAGCGTGTCTGGCCCGTGTACATGTGGCACAGTCAGCACATGCTGCATTGCAAAGCTAAAACAGATGACTATTATGTCTATAATGCAGCCACACCACTCCTGTTAAAATATGCACGGCACTCATCATAATCGTTAAGTCATATTAATACACAATAATAACTGCAACCAAAAAAATACATTTTACTACACAATTGGGGGGGTGGGTGGGAAAAGTGGATACACGAGAGATTTGTGGTGCCATAAAAAGTTTTGTGACTAAAAAAAAAGTGGGAAAAAGATTGTCAAGGTTGTCGCGATATATTATGTAGGCTGTTAATCAGTCATTGGGAGGAGAGGCAGCTCCCTCAGGAAGCAATTAGCCGTGGTGGACCAGCTTCTCATAAAACACTTGGGTTACAAGCTGCCCACAACCCAATAAGGCTGGTTGGTACCGTGAGTGTGTGTGTCTGTGGTGAGGTATGTCTGTGTGTGTATGTGCGTGTGTGTGTGTGTGTGTGTGTGCGTGTATGTCTAGCCTTCTTGAGACATCAACAAGGAAAAATACCTCCCATGTGAGGACCGGTGAACAAGTTAGGACCGAAATCATGGTCCCAATACGGGAAACCATTGCATCTAATAGAGAGCCAAATACTAAGAGTCTGTGAACATTGCTCCAAAGTCAGGATTTTTTTGTTGATTTAATGTGCATACAAAAGTAAACATTGACAGGTGCAAATTCAGCAATATGTGATAAAACAAGACTGCAGCTAAAGAAGGACTTCCCGATTCATCCCCGGAAAAACCCTCCAGCTGATTTTACGACTTCCGATGCTGACGTAAGACAACCCGCGTCCCATATGTGACCGTAGGATGAACAAATACACGAAGGTACTAAGACTGTAGTGGCCATTAACGGTTAGCGTCTATAGCTGGGTTGCCCAAAGTGCGGCACAGGGGCTATCTGTGGTCCATGACTCATTTGTCATCGGCCTTTAAGGGGAACATTATCACCAGACCTATGTAAGCGTCAATATATACCTTGATGTTGCAGAAAAAAGACCATATATTTTTTTAACCGATTTCCGAACTCTAAATGGGTGAATTTTGGCGAATTAAACGCCTTTCTATTATTCGCTCTCAACGTGACGTCACATCGGGAAGCAATCCGCCATTTTCTCAAACACATTACAAACACCGAGTCAAATCAGCTCTGTTATTTTCCGTTTTTTCGACTGTTTTCCGTACCTTGGATACATCATGCCTCGTCGGTGTGTTGTCGGAGGGTGTAACAACACGAACAGGGACGGATTCAAGTTGCACCAGTGGCCCAAAGATGCGAAAGTGGCAAGAAATTGGGCGTTTGTTCCGCACACTTTACCGACGAAAGCTATGCTACGACAGAGATGGCAAGAATGTGTGGATATCCTGCGACACTCAAAGCAGATGCATTTCCAACGATAAAGTCAAAGAAATCTGCCGCCTGACCCCCAGGAAAAGAAAGCGGATGAGGGTATGTCTACAGAATATATTAATTGATGAAAACTGGGCTGTCTGCACTCTCAAAGTGCATGTTGTTGCCAAATGTATTTCATATGCTGTAAACCTAGTTCATAGTTGTTAGTTTCCTTTAATGCCAAACAAACACATACCAATCGTTGGTTTGAAGGCGATCGCCGAATTTGTCCTCGCTTTCTCCCGTGTCGCTGGCTGTCGTGTCGTTTTCGTCAGTTTCGCTTGCATACGGTTCGAACCGAATTGGCTCAATAGCTTCAGTTTCTTCTTCAATTTCGTTTTCGCTACCTGCCTCCACACTACAACCATCCGTTTCAATACATGCGTAATCTGTTGAATCGCTTAAGCCGCTGAAATCCGAGTTTGAATCCGAGCTAATGTCGCTATACCTTGCTGTTCTTTCCGCCATGTTTGTTTGTGTTGGCTTCACTATGTGACGTCACAGGAAAATGGACGGGTGTATATAACGATGGTTAAAATCAGGCACTTTGAAGCTTTTTTTAGGGATATTGCATGATGGGTAAAATTTTGAAAAAAACTTCGAAAAATAAAATAAGCCACTGGGAACTGATTTTTAATGGTTTTAACCCTTCTGAAATTGTGATAATGTTCCCCTTTAAGCACATTAGAAAAAAACAAAAACAGAGAATGTCTCATTTGCACCCCTGGTGGTGAAATCTATCAAAATTAGGGTAGTCCCGAAAAGGGAGGATTTTTGAAATTGACTGCGTGTCGTTTTTAAAAGTTCTCCCCCTCTGGTCAACATACAAAATAACAAGTGTGTGTATAGATTTGAAGTGCTCCCCCTCTGGCCAACATATGTAATAACACGTTTGTGTAAGAAATTGAAATGTGCCGCCTTTGGCTAGAATTAATCAAAAATGAATAAATAAAAATGTACATAGAGACATACTGTAATAACTTGAAGTAAACAAAGTAGATTGAAAAACAATTGTAAACAAAAAATAATTAACTAAAAGCTTATACAATTGTGAACAATTTCTCATATTCTTTCTGTTTCTTAAATATTGCAATATTTTCTCGTAAAATTATCACTTTTTTATGTAAAATTATTACTTTTTAATGCAAAATGGTGACATTTTGTTATATAAAATTCTGACTTTTATCCCAATATTGCCGATTTTTTTGTTGTTCTTGTAAAATAGTGACATTTTTGAGCCAGGCAAAATTCAGATTATTATTGTAATATTGCCAACATTTTTAGTTTTCTTGAAAAATGTTGACTTTTGTCGAGTAAAATTACGACTCTCTTCATAAAATTGCCAACATTTTTGGCTTTTCTTGAAATTTGCGACTGTTATTGAGTAAAATTCAAACTTTTATCATAATATTGCACCAATGTTCAGTTTTTCTCATATAATTTTGACTTGCGTTGAGTAAAATTACGACTTTTATTATAACACTGCCAACATTCTAAGTTTTTCTTGTGAAATTGTGACCTTTTTCTTTCCAATTCCAACTCCGTTTTCACAACAAGCTTTTTTATATTTGGATAGTATATATATATTATTAATGTTATAAATCCCCGTGACTGCGTGGGTTCCCTCCGGGTACTCCGGCTTCCTCCCACCTCCAAAGACATGCACCTGGGGATAGGTTGATTGGCAACACTAAAAAATTGGCCCTAGTGTGTGAATGTGAATGTGAAAGTTGTCTGTCTATCTGTGTTGGCCCTGTGATGAGGTGGCGGCTTGTCCAGGGTGTACACCGCCTTCCGCCCGATTGTAGCTGAGATAGGCTCCAGCGCCCCCCGCGACCCCGAAGGGATTAAGCGGTAGAAAATGGATGGATGGATAAATACAAATTTTCATATATCTACAAAGGGTGGTCCTTAATAGTTAGGCATTTTTCGGAGGTCTCAAGAAGGTAACAAATACAAGAACAAATGTGTGTTTGTGTGTTTGTGAGTGTGTGTGTGTGTGTGTGTCTGTGCGTCTGTGTGTTAGTGAGTGTGGAGGCGACTGCAACAGCAGGTCAGTATGTGTGAGCAATATTTCATCCACAAATCCAATTCTTGGGAGCATCATTCACCTTCTGTACAGAGAACTGAGGATAATGTGTGTAAAAAAAATGACTTAAAATAGATTGGTTTAAAGGTTTGCATGGACACGGTCATAGAGTATTTGAGAATCCATGTTTGCTTAAAAAGTGTAATATCAGTTTAAAGCAAATTATCGTATTGGAGAAAATGCTGAAAGAAACTGTTTAGAGAAGGTCAAAAGCGTAAAACTTTTTTCGGAAACTGCATGAAGACAGCAAATCCTTCCCTCCACTCAAAAAATGATGCTTGGTCCAGACGATTTTGGACTTATTACACAATTTTTGTCAGTATTTGAATCATAAAGTGACTAAGTATAAGGTAGAAAAAATAAACTAATAGTGCAGAACGTTTACATTAGAACGGCCCAATACTTGCACAATTTTCAATTAAAAATACAGTTTTCTGTTAAATCCAAAATAATCCTCAAAAATCAAGCAAAATGTATAAGTCATCATCATGCTCATGAGACTCCAGAATTTAGTATGTTTATTTTTGCCAAACATTCAACACCTCGGGTTTGATCTAGCTTTACATGTATTAAAACAGCTGTAAACTTGCTGATCTACTAAACCTGTGCGTGGAGGATTGCGTCTCTTAAATGAGCAAAATAGCGAGTGCAATCTATTTCGCTTATTTGTCTTCATGCATGTGCAGAACATATGCAAATACAATACTGAGAAGAGTGTTCGGACTAGATTACAGTATACACATGTATGTATACAAATGGAGTAAGTACAAACAGAATCAATACCAGCACTGGAGAGAAGACGACGTCCTACAAAGTCTGGTATGCTCTCTCTAGATCAGGGTTCTCCAAAACTTTTGGGGGCCGCATTGGGCTAAAAAATGTGGTCGAGGGTCGAAAGCCGACTACATGTAAAGTAACAAATGTTACTTTATATGTGTACATATCAGGGTTGTACGGTATACCGGTACTGGTATAGTACCACGATACTAATGAATCATAGTCGGTACTATACCGCCTCTGAAAAGTACTGGTAATATTATGTTTATAAACTCGAGAAATATGTCCCTGGACACATGATGTTACGGATGGGTTTACGCAGCGTGCTGCGCGGTTCGTTGTCCAGGGATGCAAACGGACGACTCCGGACATGACTTGCAGGCATACTTGCCAACCCTCCCGGATTTTCCGGGAGACTCCCGAAATTCAGCGCCTCTCCCGAAAACCTCCCGGGACAAATTTTCTCCCGAAATTCAGGCGGAGCTGGAAGCCACGCCCCCTCCATGGCAGAAGCGGGGATCGAATCTGCAACCCTCAAGTTTCTGGCACAGCCACTCTACCAACCGAGCTATACCGCCAACAGTATCAATATTAGTTACAATTCCAACATAGCAGTGATTAAAAATCCCTCATTGACATTATCATTAGATATTTATAAAAATAAAAATAAATGATTAATAGTGTCACAGTGGCTTACACTTGCATCGCATCTCATAAGCTTGACAACACACTGTGTCCAATATTTTCACAAAGATAAAATAAGTCATATTTTTGGTTCATTTAATAGTTAAAACAAATGTAAATTATTGCAATCAGTTGATAAAACATTGTCCTTTACAATCATAAAAGCTTTTTACAAAAATCTACTACTCTGCTTGCATGTCAGCAGACTGGGGTAGATCCTACTGAAATCCTATGTATTGAATGAATAGAGAATCGTTTTGAATCGGGAAAATATAGTTTTTGAATCGAGAATCGCGTTGAATCGAAAAAAATCGATATTGAATCCACCCAAATATTCGCAGCCCTACTAACAAAACACAATGATTTGTCTTTAAATACATGTTTATTTATTTAGCCTTTTTATTGGACTATTTCACGACAAACTACATGACGACTTCACATTCACACGACCCCCCTGTGATTATTATATAATCACATGCTTACTGTTAGTTTCCAGCTTACCTAAAACTGAACCTTGATATTGCTCTTGAGTCATATGAAATTCTATCGACTCATAATCGGGCTGTTTTCTGTCAATGTTCTCGGTGAAAGTTGGCACGGCGTGAAGTCTTTTTGGCAGAGCATCGGGATTTTCATATTTATGCAAAAAGTCCTCGGCCTTCAAGTGACTCCAGCTTTAATTGAAAGCTTTCCTGTGGCTTGGCAGCGCACTTAGCCCCCATGCTAACGCTGGTGGACTGCAGACACACAAACACCATTCATCACGTGTTTTTTAGACTGACACCCGTCCATAGAATGGAGGATTAGTTCGCATCGGCCCAGAATGATGTGATGCACTTTTATCCGGAGTCTCACAGAAAGAAAACTCAAGGTGTGTCCGTGCAGCAGATTTCCACATACTGTGTGGTCCGGGCCTCAAAGAGTCCAGAGAAGAAAACCTCACCCTTGGTCAACACAACCGGCGAAGGAAAGATCTCGGTGGATTGGTCTTTTCCCGGAGAATGACTCATTGCGTTGAGAAGGAGAGCGAACAAGGAAGGAAGGCAAAGGTTTCTGCTCTGTGAGGAATCAAGGAGCCAATGGCATCCTTGATCTTTCTTCGAGAGGCGGGAGTATTTGGAACTTTATATTCTCCAACAAGGACAAAGAGCAAGTCAAGAGGTTACGTTTTCATCTACATTGTAGGGTTGTACGGTATACCGGAACTGGTATAGTATCGCGGTACTAATGAAACAAAAATGGTACTATACTCGTCACGTCATGACATTGCTGGTTTTGCAGAGGAGCATGTTCGGCAGCGCACAATCACAGAGTACCTACAAGAAGACACAGTGTGTAGATAGAAAATGGACAAATTTTGGCCTAAGAACTAAAGATAAAGGTGAAGTTATAACACTGAAACGCCCTCAGGAAGAGGTGCTTTGAGACATGGCTAGCTAGCTAGCGGCAGTGTTTTAGCTACTTCTAAATCACTAATCCTCGCCTTCATGGGGACGAAAATGTAAGTTTCTGACAAGTATCATCCCTGCAGGACGAGGAATAGCTAAACATTCTTCACTACACAACGTAGGAGGATACAATAGCTAACCGCTAACAGCAAGCTAGCACCCTGAGCGTGAACAAATACCATGGGTGGATCTACACCCGACATCCACTGTAATGATACCAAGTACAATAGCGTATCTAGTCGATACTTCTATGATTACATAGATAATTTTTATTGTCACAAAATCTTTTTTCCTTTTTAAAAAATTCATATTATGTTTATAAACTCAGGAAATACGTACCTGGTTACCGATCTCAAAGCAATTTTATTTGGTACATGGTGTAATGATAAGTATGACCAGTAGATGGCAGTCATACATAAGAGATACGTGTAAACTGCAAGATGACGCCAGTCATCATTGATGTTTTACTCGCTTTATACTGCACATACTTTAAAGTAGACAGTTAAAGCTCATTAATTATTACTATTGTTAGTTAGAATTTAAAAAACTACAGTAATTTGGCAATTATAATTTCAGAAAGAAACACCGTCAAAGTCTTCCTTATTGTCCACTGTCTTCTCTGTTGCAGTTGCTCTCCTAAAGTTTATATTACGCTTGAAAATTGTTTGTCCATCTTAAACTTTCATTTATGTTCTAACACATTTAACCCCAATTGATAGCCAAATTTGTGGTATCATCCAAAACTAATGTAAAGTATCAAACAACAGAAGAATAAGTGATTATTACATTTTAACAGAAGTATAGATAGAACATGTTAAAAGACAAAGTAAGCAGATATTAACAGTAAATGAACAAGTAGATTAATAATTCATTTTCTACCACTTGTCCTTTATAATTTTGACAAAATAATAGAATGATAAATGACACAGTATGTTACTGCATATGTCAGCAAACAAATTAGGAGCCTTTGTTTGCTTACTTACTACTAAAAGACAAGTTGTCTTGTATGTTCACTATTTTATTTAAGGACAAACTTGCAATAAGAAACATATGTTTAATGTACCCTAAGATTTTTTGTTGAAATAAAGCAAATAATGCAATTTTTTGTGGTCCCCTTTATTTAGAAAAGTATTGAAAAGTATCAAAAATAATTTTAGTACCGTTACCGGTACCAAAATACTGGTATCGAGACAACACTAAATTGCAAGGTCACCCATAATTTGCAGGGATTGACGCAAAAACATTGCAAAATCCTGGAGGAACGGTTAGGCCTCGTTGAATTTCAACTAAATGGAGTTCCCTTTCGATTCAAATGGCCTGCTGGTTGTTTCAGGTACTATTTGCTTTGACATCCATGCTGTATTTTTACGACCATTTTGCATAAGCTAATAGTCCGACAAGCACAGAAATGTGTCTGGCTTTAAAAGAAACACATTAAATAACAAAGTTCATCTTTTTACCGAGACAATAAAATACAAGTGCGCACGCAATAATCTCGTCACTCACTGGATGAGCTCATAACATAACACAGCTAAGTGGTTTGATGTCCTAAGAGAGAGACAGGTGTGTGTGTGTGAGACAAAGGGGAAGACCGAAGGAGCAGTGGAAGCTGTGGGAAAAATCCAAGGAATTCTTAATCCCCATGCTGATTTTTTTTTGTATTCATATCACTATTATTTTATTATACGGTCTAGGTCAGGCAAACCTTTCCAACACCCTCCCTTCTGGCCAGAGAGTCTCCCAAGCACACATGTTGATATGCAAGCGACTAGCCAGGCCCGCATGTAAGACAGGTGCAGCGTCACACTCCCAACATGCTGACAACAACACCCATCACACTCTATTAATATGAGCCTACATCAGCATAGACAATCGAACAAGAAGTCATCCCAAATGAGCAGTTATACAATTTATATTGCATTACATGCAAGCAGGTCAGTTATGTGCACGATCTGTGAAAGCTTGTGGCAAAAAAGGTTGCTTTTCATTTTTTTCCCCCCACTTTAATTGCCAGTAATTACCTTCGCTCTCTGGGAAATCAAACTTGGGTTTCTACAGTTGCAAGCACTTATGGAAAATATTCCTGGCACCTGAAGTACACTGTTGCACTGCCTGCCGACCTTGTTGGATTTTTTTTTTTTTTAAACACAAAAAAAGCCAAGACATTGGTCTCAGTGTGAAAACTAATTAGGAAAAAAATATATTTTGTCTGCTTTACATTGCAATATGAAGACTTAGACTTAGACTTCCTTTTTATTGTCATTCAATTTGAACTTTACAGCACAGATAAGAACGAAATTTTGTTACATAAGCTCATGGTAGTGCAGGATAAAAAAGCAATAAGGTGCATATATAAATAAATAAATATATATAAATAATATATAAATATATATATAGAATAAATAAATATACATAAATAATATATAAATATATATATAAAATAAATAAATATATATAAATATATATAAATAAATAAATAGATTACTGTACAGATAAATACATTGCACTTTTTCACATGCATCCACGTTTATGGATGTATGTTATATTGTCTTTTTTATTCCAGCGAGTTAATCCATTTTGGGGGGAGTTGAGGGGATAATTTAATTATGATGCGTTCAAGAGTCTTACGGCGTGAGAGAAGAAGCTGTTACAGAACCTGGAGGTTCTGCTTCGGAGGCTGCGGAACCTCTTTCTAGAGTCCAGCAGTGAAAACAGTCCTTGGTGGGGATGGGAGGAGTCTTTGCAGATTTTCTGAGCCCTGGTCAGGCAGCGGCTTTTTGCGATCTCCTGGATAGGAGAAAGAGGAGTCCTCACCACTCTCTGGAGAGACTTCCAGTCTGAGGCATTGCAGGCTCCAGTCTAGACAAAGATGCTGTTGGTCAGCATGCTCTCTATAGTGCCTCTGTAGAATGTGCTGAGAATGGGGTGAGGGAGCTGTGGTCTTTTCATCCGACGCAAAAAGTGCATGTGCTGCTGAGCTCTTTTTACAAGAGCACTGTACAGTTTACTCAAGAAGTGGATGTACAGAATTCGATTTACAGTTGTGGTCAAAAGTTTACATACACTTGTAAAGAACATAATGTCATGGCTGTCTTGAGTTTCCAATAATTTCTACAAACCCAATTTTTTTGGGATAGAGTGATTGGAGCACATACTTGTTGGTCACAAAAAAATATATATTCATGAAGTTTGGTTCTTTTATGAATTTATTATGGGTCTACTGAAAATGTGACCAAATCTGCTGGGTCAAAAGTATACATACAGCAATGTTAATATTTGGCTACATGTCCCAAGGAACATGCAACTAAATAAATAATAATAATAATTAAATCTGCAAGCAGCGATGGATGGGACCGACTTTGAGGGCTCATAAAATCCAAACCGGAGCAGTAATTAAAACTCTTTCATCAACTTTTAATCAGAAGGGTTCAATCTCTCTCCTGTGCTAATTTGAACGCGCTCAGAGGAGATAATGTTTGAAAAAAGGTGACTCTTTTCACACAACTTGTGTTTTGAAGGGGGAATTGCAAACGTCTTGTTGATTTTTGCTGGGGGTTGTCAGTGTATGAAATATAGGTCTAAATTAGACCTACATAGAGGTTTTTGTTTCATGTCTTTACGACATTGCTACCGGGAGTTACAGGAAGTTTTGTCTGTGTTTTCTTCCTAAGGGGCGCTAGAGCGCAATTTTGAGTTTTGGGTTTTTTTTTTTTTTTATTAGATCGCAAATTTCGCCTGTCCAATTTGGTGAGTTTTGAAGCATGTTAAGGGGGTCAAATTACAGCTCAAAGAGGCGGCGGTATAATAATAAAACGCTAGAAATACAATAGGGTCCTCTGTCCCAAAGGGACTCGGTCCTTAATAAT
The DNA here is from genome assembly GCF_033978685.3 of Nerophis lumbriciformis. NCBI lineage: Eukaryota > Metazoa > Chordata > Actinopteri > Syngnathiformes > Syngnathidae > Nerophis > Nerophis lumbriciformis. Next base: position 16,079,579 of record NC_084569.2, read on the forward strand.
ATAATAATAAACCTTTGCCACTTTTGACTTGTTTTGGGGTCATTTTCCTGTTGGAACACCCACCAGATTCCTAGACCCAACCTCCAGGCTGATGATTTTAGGTTGTCCTAAAGAATTTGGAGGAAATCCTTCTTTTTCATTGTCCCATTAACTCTCTGTAAAGCACCAGTTCCATTGGCAGCAAAACAGGCCCAAAGCATAATATTACCACCACCATACTTGACGGTAGGTATGGTGTTCCTGGGATTGAAGGCCTCACATTTTATCCTCCATATTGCTGGGTATGCTGGCTAAACAGCTCAATTTTTGTTTCATCCGACCACAGAACTATCCTCCAGAAGGTCTTATCTTTGTCCATGTGGTGTCAGGACAATGACGAACAGGACAATGAACCCAAACAAACGTCAAAAGTGGCAAAGTAATGGCTAAATCAGACTAGAATTAAGGTTTTTGAATGGCCTTCCCAAAGTCCTGACTTAAACGTGTGGAAAATGCTGAAGAAACAAGTCCATGTCAGAAAACCAACACATTTAGCTGAACTGCACCAATTTTGTGAAGAGGAGTGGTCAAAAATTCAACCAGAAGCTTGTGAATGGCTACCAAAGGCACCTTATTGCAGTGAAACTTGCCAAGGGACATGTAACCAAATATTAACATTGCTGTATGTATACTTTTGACCCAGCAGATTTGGTCACATTTCCAGTGGACCCATAATAAATTCATAAAAGAACCAAACTTCATATTTTATTTTTTTTTTGTGACCAACAAGTATGTGCTCCAATCACTCTATCACAAAAAAATAAGAGTTGCAGAAATCATTGGAATCTCAAGACAGCCATGACATTATGTTCTTTACAACTTTTGACCACGACTATATGGTGGATAAATTGGAAAAAGTGAATGGTGTCACCTGATGATGACGATGAAAATATGGTCACTACAAAAAAATCTTACTGTAAAATGCAAACCTTCCATTTTGCATCTTATTTTGCATTCCAAAGTTCCAAAAGTTTCTGCAGCATGCGTGCTAATGTACACACAGTAAAAGGGAGAGAGTTGGCTGCGTTTGCATAAACAAATAACGCAGTCGTCATTTTTTGTTTTGTGCGGACAGGTCGGTTTCTAATGCAAAGCGCCTCGTTGCAAGCGATGCCTATCCGCGCTCACATTCTGCTGTGGTGGCTGGCAAATAGGGAAATGACTGGTGAAGATATGACCGTTAGTTAGCGAACACTTCCCTGTTTGCCACCAGGTCTGTTTGGTTGTTTGCATGTTTTCTGTATAAGCCATGTTATGTCACAAATACTGTATGTATGAACATGATGATTATTTCCTGTTTATATGAGCGTTACAAACAGTACATGAGACTCAATCCCAGTTACATTTGTGTTTCGTGACATATTGCACTGCAAAAAGTCAGTGTTCAAAAACAAAAACAAACAAATACAAAATAAGGGGTATTTTATTTGAACTAAGCAAAATTATCTGTCAATAGAACAAGAACATTTGTCTGGTCAAGACTTTCCAAAACAAGTAAAATTAAAGCTGCAAGCAGCGATGGACGGGACCGACATTGACGGCACATAAAATCCAAACTGAAACAGTAATTAAAACTCTTTGGTCAACTTTTAATCAGAAGGGTTCAATCTCTCTCCTGTGCTAGTTTGAAGCCGACACGACAAACGCGCTCAGAGGAGATAATGTTTGAAAAAAGGTGACCGGTTTTTACAAAACTTTTGTTTTGAAGGGGGAATTGCAAACTTGTCAATCTATGAAAGGTAGGTCTAAGTGAGACCTACATGTAGGTTTTTGTTTCATGTCTCTAAGACATTCCTACTGGAAGTTACAGGCAGTTTTGTCTGAGTTTTCTTTCTAGGAGCAGTTTTATCTGTGTTTTCTTCCTAGGGGGCGCTAGAGCGCAATTTTGAGTTTTGGGGTTGGTTTTAGTTTTGGGGTTGTTGTTTTTTTATTAGGTCACAATTTTTGCCAGTCCTGATGTGTGTGTCCAGTTTGGTGAGTTTTGAAGCATGTTAGTTAAGGGGGTCAAATTACAGCTCAAAGAGGCAAAAGTGACTGTTTTTACTAAAATGTTGTTTTGAAGGGGGAATTGCCAACTTCCTGTTGATTTTTGCTGAAGGCTGTCAGTGTATGAAATCTAGGTCTAAGTCAGACCTACATAGAGGTTTTTGTTTCATGTCTTTATCACATTCCTACCGGTAGTTACAAGCAGTTTTGTCTGTGTTTTTTCCTAGGGGGCACTAGAGCGCAATTTTTAGTTTTGGTTTTTTTTTTTTTTTATTAGATGGCAATTTTCGCCAGTCCTGATGTGTGTGTCAAATATGGTGAGTTTAGAAGCATGTTAAGGGGGTCAAATTAGAGCTCAAAGAGGCGGCGGAATAATAATAATAATTAAAGCTGCAAGCAGCGTTGTTCGGGCCCGCGTATTTGGCAGGTGCTAGTCCTAAGTGTCCCAATACTTTTGTCTACTTTTAGTCTGAAGTGTCCCAAGACTTTTGTCTAGTGTACCTACCTTGTCTGCATTGTGTGGGCACGTTGGTGCTTCCTGCTTTTAAGCAGCCATCTTAAAAAAACAGCATTGCAGCAGCATCAGCGCAGCGGGTCTTTGAAGGCTCATAAAATCAAAACCGGAGCAGTTATAAAAAAACTGTTCTGTTAATCTATGCACAAGGGTTTAATCTCTCACCTGTGTTATTTTGAAGGCGAAACGACAAACGCGCTCAGAGGAGATAGATTTTGAAGGAAGGTGACCGGTTTTTACAAAAATGTTGTTTGAAGGGGGAATAGCAAACTTCCTGTTGATTTTTGCTGGGGGTTGTCAATTTATGAAATGTAGGTCTAAGTGAGACCTACATAGAGGTTTTTGTTTCATGTCTCTCCGACCTTCCCAGTGGGAGTTACAGGCAGTTTTGTCTATTTTTTCTTCCGAGGAGCAGTTTTTTGTCCGTTTGATTAAAAATTGCTGTAGAGCACAATTTTTAGATTAGGGGTTAGGTTTTTTCATTAGATCACAGTTTTAGCCAGTCCTGATGTGTGTGTTCAGTTTGGTGAGTTTTGAAGCATGTTAAGGGGGTCAAATTACAGCTCAAAGAGGCAAAAGTGACTGTTTTTAGTACTATTTTGTATTGAAGGGGGAATTGGCAACTTACTGTTGATTTTAGCCCGAAGACATACAATTATGAGAACTAGGTCTAAGTCAGACCTACATAGAGGTTTTTGTTTCATGTCTCTCCGACCTTCCTAGTGGGAGTTACAGGCAGTCTGTTTTTTATTTTTCCTAGGGGGCGCTAGAGCGCAATTTTGATTTTTGGGGTTCGGTTTTTTTATCAAAAGACAATTTTCGCAGGTCCTGATGAGTGGGTCAAATATGGTGAGTTTTGAAGCATGTAGAGTGGGTCAAATTAGTGTTCAAAGAGGCGGCGGAATAATAATAATAAAGAATAATAAAACGGACGAATAACAATAGGTCCTTATGTCCCATTGCATAAGGACTCCCTGTGGGAGTCCTTTTGCAATGGGCCATGGCGGGCCCTAATAATAAAACGCACGGAATACAATAGGATCCTCTGTCCCAAAGGGACATTGCGGTCCCTAATTAGCTAACCTCAACGAACCCAAAAAATACCTTAAAATAAGAATATTCTCAATAATAACAACTGCACTTTTCTTGGTAGAAAAAAAAAGAGACCTTTTTGCTCAATATGTTGAAAAATATTCTTAAATTAAGTATATGCTAGTGCCATTATCTTGACATAATGATATGCGCTCGGCATTAAATTTCTTGAAACCAGCAAACTTATACTAAAAACTAGTTTATTGTTCTTAATGGAAAGGCAACAAGGCAACCGCTTGTTACTCTCGGGGTCTCCTAGCCGCTCAGGCTAAATCATTTGGTCTAAAGATGCATTTTTCCATCGATAACATGACATCATCGCGCCAAGTGCGTGCTCTTTCAGTCAATTAGTGCGCATATATACAGCCCGGCTCCCGGCCAATTTTTTTTTTTAATTGTAATTTTGAAGAATTTATCTGAATGTGCATGAACTATTTCTGTTCAAAATAGTTTGAAATGTCACATGGTAAATGTGTCAGTTTACTGTACTGTGCCAACTGTACTACTATATGAGTACGTATGTTCTGTTTCATTGGAAATAAAACAGCAAAGTCCATTTGGCTGTCATCTGTTTTAATTATGAGACACATTTGTGTCAAAATCATGATATTTTTTTTCATGCTTGAAATAGGAAATGATTACTTTGAAAAAGCAGTTTTATAAGTTGTGAGTGTTGATGACACAGCTTTGCAACAGTTGATATTCTAGTTTCAAGCATGTTTTACTCAATATAGGTCATACAATCTCAACAAAATCCTTAAAACAAGTAAAACACTCTAACATAACATCTGCTTAGTGATAAGAATTATCTTATCAGACAGAAAATAAGCAAATATCACCCTTATTTGTGTCATGACTAGAACTATGGCGTGATATGTTCTCCCTTGGTGCAAATGATTTGGACCATACGTGGCGTGAAGGGGAGTACATGATTTATTTTTAACACTCAAAAAAAGAAACAAACAAAAGGCGCTCACAGTGGAGGTACAAAACTTGGCTATAAACACAAAAGTTGCACAAAGGCAGAAACTATGAACAATGAAACAAAAACACTAACTGTGGCATTAATAAACAAAAACTTACTTGGCATGGACTATGAAGAAAGCAGCGTGAACTGAGCATGAAGTAGAGTGTCAGGTGTGTGTCAGGGGTATGATGTCGCCAGACAGACAGCCTGGCAACTGGAAGCTTAAATAATAGTGACATGATTAAAGACAGGTGCGTGAGTCGTGAGGGTAGGTGAAAACTAATAGGTTGCTATGGTGACAAACAAGAGTGCACAATGAGTCCAAACGTGGAACAGGTGCAACTAATGGGTAACCATGGAAACAAGACAAGGGAGTGAAAAGCCAGAAACTAAAGAGTCCAATAACTAAACAAAACAAAACATGACTAAAACAAAACATGATTACACAGACATGACAATTTGAGATATTTCATCTTACTTAGATTTCAGTTTTTGCAGTGTGACAAATCTGCAAGGACTAAATGAGGGCTTTAAAATGATAGATTAGTCAATAAGGCTTGTTTTTGACATGAGGGAAATTTGGCCTTGGTGCCACTTGCAGGTCATTAATTATGTATGAAAATATTCCTAAAGCAGACCTATGAGGATTATCTTCATTTCTGACGTATACATTTTGTTACGATGTTAGATAGTCGTGTTAAACAATGCCAAAGTGTCAAATCATAAGTTTAATGCATTTGGACATGAGATTGCAAGCAGTTTTGGATGCTTCTGAATGCAGTGTTTTGCGGTCTTTTTAAAAAAAAAAAGAAAAAAAAGTGGGCACACTGTGGCATCACAATGTGTCGGACGTAGTGTTGTCCCGATACCAATATGTTGGTACCGGTACACAAAAAATTGCATTATCGGCTTTATTTTAACAAAAAATCTTACGGTGCATTAAAGGGGAACATTATCACCAGACCTATGTAAGCGTCAATATATACCTTGATGTTGCAGAAAAAAGACCATATATTTTTTTAACTGAATTCCGAACTCTAAATGGGTGAATTTTGGCGAATTAAACGCCTTTCTATTATTCGCTCTCGGAGCGATGACGTCACAACGTGACGTCACATCGGGAAGCAATCCGCCATTTTCTGACTTTCGTCGGTGTGTTGTCGGAGGGTGTAACAACACGAACAGGGACGGATTCAAGTTGCACCAGTGGCCCAAAGATGCGAAAGTGGCAAGAAATTGGACGACATTTGTTCAAAATACGGGGGTGTGGGGAAATGGTCAGTCGTTTGTTCCGCACACTTTACCGACGAAAGCAATGCTACGACAGAGATGGCAAGAATGTGTGGTTATCCTGCGACACTCAAAGCAGATGCATTTCCAACGATAAAGTCAATGAAATCTGCCGCCAGACCCCCATTGAATCTGCCGGAGTGTGTGAGCTATTCAGGGACAAAGAACCTCGGTAGCACGGCAAGCAATGGCGGCAGTTTGTTCCCGCAGACGAGCGAGCTAAACCCCCTAGATGTCTTGGCTCACACCGTCCCTTATGCCACCGAAGATGATCAAGAGAAGAATATCGACCCTAGCTTCCCTGGCCTGCTGACATCAACTCCAAAACTGGACGGATCAGCTTTCAGGAAAAGAGAGCGGATGAGGGTATGTCTACAGAATATATTAATTGATGAAAACTTTATTCATTACTCACGGTTTTACGTAAATTATTATGCATAAACTGTGTTTACCAATGATTTAGCTTAAAACATTTATTTTTTTCAATCATTCGAGTACATTCGGGTAGTCTTGTGTAATGCAGTATTTTGTGTCTATTTAGGTATGGTTAACCTGAGTGCTGAAATCGTGGAAAAATATATGTTCTTAGCGCGCCTGAAATGGGCTGCCTGCATTCTCAAAGTGCATGTTGTTGCCAAATGTATTTCATATGCTGTAAACCTAGTTCATAGTTGTTAGTAATTATCTTATCAGACAGTGTTAAGCCGCTGAAATCCGAGTCTGAATCCGAGCTAATGTCGCTATACCTTGCTGTTTGTTTGTATTGGCATCACTGTGTGACGTCACAGGAAAATGGACGGGTGTATATAACGATGGTTAAAATCAGGCACTTTGAAGCTTTTTTTAGGGATATTGCGAGATGGGTAAAATTTTGAAAAAAAACTTAGAAAAATAAAATAAGCCACTGGGAACTGATTTTTAATGGTTTTAACCCTTCTGGAATTGTGATAATGTTCCCCTTTAAACATATGTTTCTTATTGCAATTTAGTTCTTAAATAAAATAGTGAACATACAAGACAACTTGACTTTTAGTAGTAAGTAAACAAACAAAGGCTCCTAATTTAGTCTGCTGACATATGCAGTAACATATTGTGTCATTTATCATTCTATTATTTTGTCAAAAATATTAAGGACAAGCGGTAGAAAATGTATTATTAATCTGCTTGTTCATTTACTGTTAATATCTGCTTACTTTCTCTTTTAACATGTTCTATCTACACTTCTGTTAAAATGTAATAATCACTTATTCTTCTGTTGTTTGGATACTTTACATTAGTTTGGGATGATACCACAAAAATAGGTATCAATCCGATTCCAAGTCGTTACAGGATCATACAATGATTTAAATGATTATATTTGCATCTTCTCCTTCTAGTATGGTGGGTGTTTTGATGATCAGCTTATATTTTGAATTTTAATGAAGACAGCAAAATTCTGCTCACTTAACAGACACAATCATAGGTATATTAGATCAGCTTTGCATGTGCTATTAAGTTTGCTGGTGTTTTAGTACCAGCAAACCTTTAATAAATCAAGTCCTAATAATTTTTGTGATCTTTTCAAGCAAAACAGTGTTTGGACATAGCGACATCATACAGCATGAGGACATATTGATAAAATGATTATGAATGTGTCATTATGTGGACCTTGGGTTGTGTTCTCCCGGAATGCAAAGGAAAGTTGGCGCGGGCAAGGCGTGAATGTGAGTACATTTTTATTTTAAACACTAACAGACTACAAAAAAAGAAAGCAAACAAAAGGCGCGCACAATGGCGGAACTTGACTAATGAAACACAACTTGCACAAAGGCAGAGACTATGAAAGTGAAAACGAAAACAACACTTACTGTGGCGTGAAACAGCACGAAAACTATGGCATGGAACTATGGCTTGGAATGAAAAGTAGCACGGCATGAAAGGATAATGTCACCAGGATGAACAACAGAAACAGAGCGGCTTAAATAGCAGTGACATGACAGGTGAAAACTAATGGGTTGCTATGGTGACAAAACAAACAAAAGTGCATAAAGAGTCCAAAAACAAAACCGAGCATGACTAAAACAAAACATGATCACACAGACATGACAGAATGGAGATAATAATGTGGGAAGTAATAAGAAGTATGGTTTTAATTTGGTTTGTTGAAAACAGATCAATGACCTCGTTACTAGTTAAGTTTAACCTCTGGTTTGAATTGTGTGTATAACTACCGTATTTTCCGGACCATAGGGCACACCGGATTATTGTCATGATCCGTGGTCGGATCATGTTTTGTTAAGTTATGTTTGGTTAGTTTTGGACTCCTTTTGTTATTACTTGTGCACCTGTGAGTTTGTTTCGTCACCATGGTTACTTGATTTTCACCTGCCTTGCACGCGCACCTGTTTCTCATCAGAGACGCTATTTAAGCCCACCTTTGTTCATCAATCGTTCTGCTTTCTTTGTTTTTGCATCACGCGACTGCCACGTAAGTTCATTCTTGATTCTAGACTCAGCTAAGTTCCATAGTTTGTGCTAAGTGTTAGCCTTAGCTTCCAGTGCGTTCGGCACCTCTTCCTGTCGGTTTGTTTTCTGTTTTGTACCAGTTTTGTGTTATTTTATTATTAAATCAAGTTATTACCTGCAAGTCCTGTCCGGATTCGTCCCTTGCATCTTGGGAGAACAAACCCCCGCATCACCATGCGCACCCCTTGTGACAATTATTAGGCGCACTGCCAATGAGCGGGGTCTAGTCAGGTCTATTTTCATACAAAAGGTGCACCGGATTATAGGGTGAATTAAATGGGTCATATTATTGTTATTTTTTTCTAAATATAAAACACTTCCTTGTGGTCTACATAACATGTAATGGTGGTTCTTTGGTCAAAATTTTGCAGGGATTATGTTTTACAGATCATCTTCAAGCCGCTTTCTGACAGTCGCTTCCGGATGTGCCGTTGTATTTACGTGGCTCACCTTCGACAGCGTCTTCTCCCCGTCATCTTTGTTGTCGTGGTGTAGCGTGCAAGGACGGGTGTGGAAGAAGTGTCAAAAGATGGAGCAAACTGTTTTAATGACATTCAGACTTTACTTCAATCAATAACGGAGCAGCATCTCCTCATCCGGAAACAACAACAGCAGAAACGTGTCCCGTGAACTCTCTAATAACTAAAGTTCCTTGGGTGGATAATGTAAACTCACAACACCGGTATGTTTTAGCGCTTTCATGGAGAGTTTACTGACAAGTAAGAACTTTACACTACTTTATATTAGAAATGGCAACAGCGGAGGATGAATGTCACATAACAAGAAGATGGAGAAAAAGAAGAAGCTTATCGACTACGGTGTCGGCACGGACTACAAAGGCGGATGCACGCAAATTTTCAGGACTTATGCAGATCCCAAATACAGATCATCAGGTACCAGAAGGTAAGAAACGTTGCTTTTGCATAATATTGCAAAACAAAACGCCAAATAATGTCTTACCTTATACACACACCATAATATTACTGGTATGTTGAAGCACAGTACAAACCATCAAGCGGTGTCATAGCTTACCAAAGTCGTACTAAAACATTTTGATAGATTTCTGAGCGCCGTGTGTAATGTTCTATATTTTCAATGGAACATATACCGTATTTTTCGGACTATAAGTCACAGTTTTTTTCTTTCTTTATTGTGCATTTTTGGCAGGTGCGACTTATACTCCGAAAAATACGGTACAATGTTGGCGTTGTTTACTTGAGTCATATTGCATGTATCTCTTATGTGTGACTGCCATCATATTGCAGTCTCCACGTATCTCTTATGTGTGATTACCCTCTACTGGTCACACTTATCATTTCACCATGTACCAAATAAAGTAGCTTCGGGGTCGGTAAGCACAACCAAAATGATTCTGTACATTCGGTGCACCAGATTTTAAGGCGCATTGTCGAGTTTTGAGAAAATGAAAGGATTTTAAGTGCAAGTGAAAAATACGGTAACCTCTAATTTTTGCAAATTGGTTCTTGCCCGAAAAAGGGTGGAGTGCCATTTCCGGGTTGGGGAGGAGATCTTGCCCCGTGTGGAGGAGTTCAAGTACCTAGGATGTTTGTTCACAAGTGAGGAAAGAGTGGATCGTGAGATCAACAGGTGGATCGGTGTGGCGTCTTCAGTAATGCGGACGCTGTAGCGATCCGTTGTGGTGAAGAAGGAGCTGAGCCGGAAGGCAAAGCTCTCAATTTACCGGTCAGTCTACGTTCCCATCCTCACCTATGGTCATGAGCTTTGGGTTATGACCGAAAGGACAAGATCACGGGTACAATTGGCCTTAGAGAACCTACTCAGTGGTTAGAGTGTTCGCCTTGAGATTGGTAGGTTGTGAGTTTGAACCACGGCCGAGTCATACCAAAGACTATAACAATGGGACCCGTTACTTCCATTAACTCAGCATCAAGGGTTGGAATTGGGGGTTAAATCATAAAAAATGATTCCCTGGGCGCGGCACCACTCACTTCCCAGGGGGTGAACAAGGGGATGGGTCAAATGCTAAAGACAAATTACACCACACGATGGGTACTTTAACTTAACTTAACAAGATAGGGTGATAAGCTCTGTCATCCGGGAGGAGCTCAAAGTAAAGCCAGATGAGGTGGTTCGGGCATCTGGTCAGGATGCCACCCGAACGCCTCCCTAGGGAAGTGTTTAGGGCACGTCTGAGCGGTAGGAGGCCACCGGGAAGACCCAAGACACGTTGGGAAGACTGTGTCTCCCGGCTGGCCTGGGAACGCCTCGGGATCCCCCGGGAAGAGCTGGACGAAGTGGCTGGGGAGAGGGAAATCTGGGCTTCTCTGCTTAGGCTGCTGCCCCCGCCACCCGACCTCGGATAAGCGGAAGAAAACTGATGGATGTGAGTCTAATAGAGTTGAATGAGTTGTCTGCTCACCTCAGACTTTCACTAAAAATCCTTTCATTTTGTCTTAAAGAAGTTTTTGGAAATTATTTTTATCAAGCTGCTGCATTTCCTCTGAAAACCCTACTCTTTATTCATTGAATACAAACCTGATTTTAAAGAGCGTTGTTTGTTTGTGTTGTCTCAACACAAAATCCCCAGAAAACCAAACACTCTTGGTAGGGGAGTTGAAACCCAAACCAGAGTCCCGAGAGCTCTCTCTCAACCTCTTAACACATACTCAGCACAACCCTTTGAAAATAAACGATGCCGGCAAGAAAATCCCCCCCCCCACCCCTCGCCCTCACATGTGCTCACACATGGCGGCCTCACTCCGCTGGGAACTTTTTTTTTTTTGCGGAGACTTCCCCGCTGCTACTCCAGGAAGCAGATGTGAGAATGGCGGTGAGCGATCCTAGCACTTATACATGGAGAGCATGACTCTCTCCAGTCTCGAGGTGAGGAGGCGGAGCATCTTTTGGCAAGAAGGTCGGTTGAGGATGACACAGCACTAAAAGCCAAAACAACGTGTCCATCGCCATGGCAACAACATCTGGCTTCATTTTGTCTGACAAGCCCAGGACTTAGAATGAAGAGTAATTTAACATGATGACATGACTTACATTAAATGAATGTAAATGGTAATGGGTATTTATTGGCCACAGGGGTAGGGGTAATAACTTCAACTTCAACTCGTCTCTAAAGTGAGAACGTCGATAATGATTTAAGTTCACGTCTAGAACCTTCTTCTGCTGAGCCGGGCGGAGGACCTCAAATGACCCTGTGTGTGGATCAGATGAAGCAGAGTGACAGATAAGACCATGAATAATAACCCAGAGCACAGCATGACGCATCGAAGCTTTGTTTTCCTTGCAGGGTGTGTGTGTCCGTGTGTGTGTGTGTGTGTGTGTGTGTGTGTGTGTGTGTGTATATGTGTGTGTGTGTGTGTGAAGGTCTAATATCTCCCTCCTTTAACAATCATACACGTGAACCCTAAAAGGCTTTTGGGCTAATAAATGAATGACAGATGATTATGATGACTTTTCACCATTAACATTCTAGAGACTGGAATATGCCAGGGTTCGGCAACCCAACATGTTGAAAGACTATTGGACCAAAAATTGTGTGGAGCTGCAAAAAATTAAAAACCTTATATACAGTCGTGGTCAAAGGTTTACATACACCTGTAAAGAACATAATGTCATGGTTGTGTTGAATTTTCAATAATTTCTACAACTCTTATTTTTTGTGATAGAGTGATTGGAGCACATACTCGTTGGTGTCATGTCTGTGTAATCATGTTTTGTTTTAGTCATGTTTTGTTTTGTTTAGTTATTTGACTCTTTAGTTTCTGGCTTTTCACTCCCTTGTCTTGTTTCCATGATTACCCATTAGTTTCACCTGTTCCACGTTTGGACTCATTGTGCACTCTTGTTTGTCACCATAGCAACCCATTAGTTTTCACCTGCCCTCACGACTCACGCACCTGTCTTTAACCATGTCACTATTATTTAAGCTTCCAGTTGCCAGGCTGTCTGTCTGGCGACATCATACCCCTGTCACACTCTGTTTACCTCTGCGCACTTCATGCCATGTCCAAGTAAGTTTTTGTTTATTAATGCCACAGTTAGTGTTTTTGTTTCATTGTTCATAGTTTCTGCCTTTGTGCAAGTTTTGTGTTTATAGCCAAGTTTTGTACCTCCACTGTGAGCGCCTTTTGTTTGTTTCTTTTTTTGAGTGTTAAAATTAAATATGTTTTCACCTTCACGCCATGTCTGGTCCAAATCATTTGCACCACGGGAGAACAAACCACGCCATAGTCCAAGTCATGACAGTTGGTCCCAAAAAACATTCATGAAGTTTGGTTCTTTTATGAATTTATTATGGGTCTACTGAACTTTCCTCCAGAAGGTCTTACCTTTGTCCATGTGATGTCAGATGAAACAAAAATTGAGCTGTTTGGCCACAATACCCAGCAATATGTTTGGAGGAGAAAAGGTGAGGTCTTTAATCCCAGGAACACTATTCAAACCGTCAAGCATGGTGGTGGTAGTAATATGCTTTGGGCCTGTTTTGCTGCCAATGGAACTGGTGCTTCACAGAGAGCAAATGGGACAATTAAAAAGGAGGATTACCTTCAAATTCGTCAGGACAACCTAAAATCATCAGCCCGGAGGTTGGGTCTTGGGCGCAGTTGGGTGTTCCAACAGGACAATGACCCCAAACACACTTAAAAAGTGGTAAAGGAATGGCTGAATCAGGCTGGAATTAAGGTTTTATAATGGCCTTCCCAAAGTCCTGACTTAAACATGTGGACAATGCTGAAGAAACAAGTCCATGTCAAAAAAACAACAAATGCAGCTGAACTGCACCAATTTGGTCAAGAGGAGTGGTCAAAAATTCAACCAGAAGCTTGTGGATGGCTACCAAAAGCGCCTGATTGCAGTGAAACTTGCCAAGGGACATGTAACCAAATATTAACATTGCTGTATGTATACTTTTGACCCAGCAGATTTGGTCACATTTTCAGTAGACCCATAATAAATTCATAAAATAACCAAACTTCATGAATGTTTTTTTGTGACCAACAAGTATGCACCAGTTCTATTGGCAGCAAAACAGGCCTAGAGCATGATACTACCACCACCATGCTTAACAGTAGGATTGGTGTTCCTGGGATTAAAGGCCTCTCCCTTTCTCCTCCAAACATATTGCTGGGTATTGTGGCCAAACAGCTCAATTTGTATTTCATCTGACCACAGAACTTTCCTCCAGACGGTTTTATCTTTGTCCATGTAATGTCAGATGTCACCAACAAGTATGTGCTCCAATCACTCTATCACAAAAAAATAAGAGTTGTAGAAAGTATTGGAAACTCAAGACAGCCATGACATTATGTCCTTCACAAGTGTATGTCAACTTTTGACCACGACTGTCTTATAATGAAGACAACACATGATGTAAGTGTCTATATTAGCTATGTTAGCCTACTATCAAATGACTATTTGTCAGCTGACACAAATCTTTGTTGACAGAAATGTTGAAATGTAATATTTATAACACACATGTTTACAACATTCGTAAAAGGGAGGCTTCTCGGAGGGTGAGATGACTCCTGGAAATGACTGTCTTAGAATTACCAAAGGTATAGATGTTTGTGTCCAAGTTTAAGGAAACGGCAGGCTGTTTTCTTTTAATGGATTCATTACAATCTTTGCAAGCTGGGTAACGTTTGCTGTGGTCTGGAACAACATGGCACACCAACAACTATGAGAAATGCAGCCAATACTACATACAGATAATGTGTGACAAGTCATGCGAATATAAATTAAATACACAGAGGACATAAGTGAAGGAAATTAAATATACCTACAAACGAGGCATAATGATGCAATATGTACATGCAGTTAGCCTAAATAGCATGTTAGCATCAATTAGCTTGCAGTCATGGATTGACCAACGATAAGCACTCCAGCGAATCAATAAAATCAACAAAGCTCACTTTTTGTGCATTCATGCACAGCATAAAACATTTGGTGGACAAAATGAGACAAAGACGGCGTGGCAGAAAAACACGTCTTTTTGTGGCAGCATCGGAGAAAGTTGTACATGTAAACTAACTATGATGAAATTAGTGGGATAAATATTATCTGAAAAATATTCTAATCCGTGAAGCATGTATAACATAAACAGTGGGGTTTCTAACAATTAAGAAGGTTTGTGTCATGTTGGTTCTCCTACAGAAAATATATTAAAACAAAAAATGTATTTCTTTCTTCATCTTTTTCCATTTTCACTCATCTCTGAAAGAGGTCCAGGGAGTCACTAGGGCGGCGCTAAAGAGCAGCATGTGGCTCTCGGGCCACGGGTTGCCGACCCCCGCCCTATACAGTGAAACCTCGATTTACAAACATCTCATGATACAAACTTTTATATTTACGACATGTTTGGTGTACAAACCGCGTCTCAGTGTATAAACGTTTCATCCACCAAGTGTGTGCCAGGCAGCACATTCATTGTGGGCGGCCTAATCAATTTTTAATGCTCATTCCTTCTTTTTTCAATGTGTCCTGTCCAGCCACTCAATCAAATCATATTGTTGATGTAGATGCTCGTATCTGCTGTACAGGTTTACTTTATAAAACAGAAGTGTGGGATACTTCTCTTGTTGTTTAGATACATTTATTGTTTGATGCAGCTGGACCAGAGCAGGAAAGGATAGAAAGAAGAAGAAGAAAAAAAAGAAGATTGATTGGGAAATGTTGGGGACAGTAGGGGGACAAGACAGAGAGAGACAACAACACAACACAAAAACATCGTCCGGTGCCCGTTCATCCAGCAGAGCAGTGCTATCATTACCTGCTAATTGCTACTTTATGTGCTTTTAAAGGGGAACATTATCACCAGACCTATGTAAGCGTCAATATATACCTTGATGTTGCAGAAAAAAGACCATATATTTTTTTAACCGATTTCCGAGCTCTAAATGGGTGAATGTTGGCGAATTAAACGCCTTTCTATTGTTCGCTCTCAGAGCGATGACGTCACGTTGTGTGACGTCACATCGGGAAGCAATCCGCCATTTTCTCACTTTCGTCGGTGTGTTGTCGGAGGGTGTAACAACACGAACAGGGACGGATTCAAGTTGCACCAGTGGCCCAAAGATGCGAAAGTGGCAAGAAATTGGACGTTTGTTCCGCACACTTTACCGACGAAAGCTATGCTACGACAGAGATGGCAAGAATATGTGGATATCCTGCGACACTCAAAGCAGATGCATTTCCAACGATAAAGTCAAAGAAATCTGCCGCCAGACCCCCATTGAATCTGCCGGAGTGTGTGAGCTATTCAGGGACAAAGGTCCTCGGTAGCACGGCAAGCAATGGCGGCAGTTTGTTCCCGCAGACGAGCGAGCTAAACCCCCTGGATGTCTTGGCTCACACCGTCCCTTAAACTGGACAGATCAGCTTTCAGGAAAAGAGCGCGGATGAGGGTATGTCTACAGAATATATTAATTGATGAAAATTGGGCTGTTTGCACTCTCAAAGTGCATGTTGTTGCCAAATGTATTTCATATGCTGTAAACCTAGTTCATAGTTTTTAGTTTCCTTTAAGGCCAAACAAACACATACCAATCGTTGGTTAGAAGGCGATCGCCGAATTCGTCCTCGCTTTCTCCCGTGTCGCTGGCTGTCGTGTCGTTTTTGCCGGTTTCGCTTGCATACGGTTCAAACCGATATGGCTCAATAGCTTCAGTTTCTTCTTCAATTTCGTTTTCGCTACCTGCCTCCACACTACAACCATCCGTTTCAATACATGCGCAATCTGTTGAATCGCTTAAGCCGCTGAAATCCGAGTCTGAATCCGAGCTAATGTTGCTATAGCTTGCTGTTCTTTCCGCCATGTTTGTTTGTGTTGGCATCACTATGTGACGTCACAGGAAAATGGACGGGTGTATATAACGATGGTTAAAATCAGGCACTTTGAAGCTTTTTTTAGGGATATTGAGTGATGGGTAAAAGTTTGAAAAAAACTTTGAAAAATATAATAAGCCACTGGGAACTAATTTTTAATGGTTTTAACCCTTCTGAAATTGTGATAATGTTCCCCTTTAAAGAAAATAATGCACTTTGTGACTTCAGTAATAAATATGGCGATATGTTGGCACTTTTTTCCATAACTTGAGTTGAAGTTGTTCTCTTATTTTGAAAAACCTTGTTACATTGTTTAATGCATCCAGCGTGGCATCACAACAAAATTAGGCATAATAATGTGTTAATTCCACAACTGTATATATCGGTATCGGTAATTAAGAGTTGGACAATATTGGAATGTCGGATATCGGCAAAAAAGCCATTATCGGACATCTCTACAAAAAAGTAATGGACAAGCAATGTGTGGTTTGAAACATTCAGGAAGTACCCACAGCGTTGTTGACACTGGCCCCTTCCTTTTCCCCCCTCTCATCTTCTGAACGTCAGGATAATTTAGCCAACATGGTAAAATTGATTTTATTTTGTAGCAAAAGTTAAAGTTAAAGACTTCAAATATTTTAAACGGTGAGTGCACCACAGGGCTGATGACAATGTGTGCGCATGTGGGTAGGGCGGCTGCAAATGAAGACAATTTGGCTAGTTGTTGTTGTTGGCTTTGTAGTTAAATACAAAACCCAAAACCAGTGAAGTTGGCACGTTGTGTAATTCGTAAATAAAAACAGAATACAATGATTTGCAAATCATTTTCAACTTATATTTAATTGAATAGACTGCAAAGACAAGATATTTAATGTTCAAACTGAGAAACTTGTTGTTTTTTTTTTTGCAAATAATCATTAACTTTGAATTTAATGGCAGCAACACATTGCAAAGAAGTTGGCAAAGGGGCATTTTTACCACTGTGTTACATGGCCTTTCCTTTTAACAACACTCAGTAAACGTTTGGGAACTGAGGTCACACTGAGGGCGGCCGTATAAACAACTTTAACACTGTTACAAATATGCGCCACACTGTGAACCCACACCAAACAAGAACGACAAACACATTTCGGGAGAACATCCGCACCGTAACGCAACATAAACACAACAGAACAAATACCCAGAATCCCTTGCAGCACTAACTCTTCCGGGACGCTACAATAACATCTACGGCTTTTGGAGCTCAGTGCACAACAGCACACACAAAAAGAAGGAGACGAAGCAGAAGAACGAAGAAGAGACATGGCGGCGACGAGTAAGAAGAAGAAATACGCTTGCAAGTTCCAAAATGATTGGAAAAAATTATTTAATTTCATCCAGAAAAGCTCCAAGGGGAAAGGGGTATGCTGCCTGCACCTCAACGCCCCCAAATTCCCCCGCCCCCATCTCCCAAATTCGGAGGTCTCAAGGTTGGCAAGTATGGGTGTCCATGATATCGTTGGACAATTTGCTCACGCAAAGTTCACAAAGTGGTGATCTTCGCCCCATCCTTGTTTGTGAATGACTGAGCATTTCACGGAAGCTGCTTTTATACCCAATCATGGCACCCACCTGTTCCCAATTAGCCTGATTACCTGTGGGATGTTCCAAATAAGTGTTTGATGAGCATTCCTTAACTTACTCAGTCGTCTTTGCCACTTGTGCCAACATGTTGCAGGCATCAAATTCCAAAACAGCTCATATTTGCAAAAAATTACACAGTTTTCCAGTTTGAACGTTAAGTATCTTGTCTTTGTAGTCTATTCAATTGAATATAAGTTGAAGAGGATTTGCAAATAATTGTATCTATTTTTTATTCACAATTTACACAATGTGCCAACTTCACTGGTTTTGGGGTTTGTAGAAAATTGATCCATCACCTCCTAGTTATGTTTGCATGATATACAGTACTGTATAGCACTTCATATTATGCTAAAAGTTTACCATTTTTTACTCAATTATGGACTTTTGTGTAGGCTGGAACCCATTATGCATGTTTACATTGCTTTAATGGAGACACTTGCTTCAACTGTACTAGTGTTTGATTGATTGATTGAAACTTTTATTAGTAGATTGCACAGTGTTTAACATGTTTAGATACGATTCAGTTGTCCCACAATATGTTTTAGAAATGTGTTACTCAGGATCTACCCTTGATGCTGGAATTTAGACAGTTTAAAAGCACTTTTAGTAAGCCTTCCTGGAACACAGCGTTTTTTGTTTGTCAGTCGCGTTATTGCCAATGAACTGTGTTTGTCTGCGCCTGTTTACAACAGATTGCGTGGCTCCAGGAAGCGCTATTGTTCACTTTTTACACATACTCTGTAACCGTGCACTTGGCCAACATAATAGATGTCGTGTCGGCCTATCACATACGAAAAAAAATAGCAATAAGGAGTGGGACAGGACGCAGCTTCGATAACATTGTACTCACGTTTAACAGCAACGTGATGCAATTTGTTGGAGAAAACGAAAAAAAAGGATCAAACCTACGGCTCCCACATCCGTAGCGGACTGAAGGATAGTTGTCAGAGCTCCCGGCTTTATTAAGATGTGTTGCGAAAAACTTGTTTTTTAGGGGGCTTCTTTTTTTTTTTTTTTTTACAAAGCTGTGGTGCGCGTATACGCAGGGTGAACTCATCTCCCTGGGGTCAGTGAGAGGTGGTATCATGATGATGCAGAAATCCTAACTTCATCAAAAAGGACGGTTCAGTTTAGTTCAATTTGGTACTGTGGAGGTCTTGCTCCAAGGACGGACAGGACAGCTTTGTTCATGGTTCCGAACAGCGATTTATTTTTCAACAAATGTTTTTTCTCCATTATCATTGCTTCCTGCTCCCCAACCACCATCAACGACCTCCTTTTCTCCTTCCCGACTGCTGCCTTTAACAGAGCGACAGGTGATCAGACAAACACTCACAGCTGTGTCATCTACGCACCTGCCGCTAATCTCGAGGCCGGTCCTGACACGCCTCACTTCTCTGCAGGCCTGCAGACCACGCCCCCCCACAGGTACTTTTTTTCATTTTTTGCATACAATCCATCCATACATACATCTTTTTCCGCTTATCCGAGGTCGGGTCGCGGGGGCAGCAGCTTAAGCAGGGAAGCCCAGACTTCCCTCTCCCCAGCCACTTCGTCCAGCTCCTCCCGTGGGATTCCGAGGCGTTCCCAGGCCAGCCGGGAGAGATAGTCTTCCCAGGGTGTCCTGGGTCTTCCCCGTGGCCTCCTACCGGTCGGACGTGTCCGAAACAACTTCCTAGGGAGGCGTTCGGGTGGCATCCTGACCAGATGCCCGAACCACCTCATCTGGCTCCTCTCGACGTGGAGGAGCAGCGGCTTTACTTTGAGCTCCCCCCGAATGACAGAGCTTCTCACCCTATCTCTAAGGGAGAGCCCCGCCACTCGGCGGAGGAAACTCATTTCGGCCGCTTGTACCCGTGATCTTGTCCTTTCGGTCATGACCCAAAGCTCATGACCATAGGTGAGGATGGGAACGCAGATCGACCGGTAAATCGAGAGCTTTGCCTTCCGGCTCAGCTCCTTCTTCACCACAACGGATCGATACAGCGTCCGCATTACTGAAGACGCCGCACCGATCCGCCTGTCGATCTCACGATCCACTCTTCCCCCACTCGTGAACAAGACATTGCATACAATGTCAGGTTGTTTTTTTTTAGCTCTGTGCATTGTGGTTCCAGTTATACCAGCAAACGGCAATAGGGTTGTAGCATCGGACATCGATGGGATCTGGGTCTAATATTCCGATACTCCAACAATCGTCTATATTTTTAAACGTCAAATCCTATTTCCGATGCTCAGTCTGTCGACCTTGGCCTTGTGGTTAGAGTGTACACCCTGAGATCGGTAGGTCGTGAGTTCAAACCCCGGCCGAGTCATACCAAAGACTATAAAAATGGGACCCATTACCTCCCTGCTTGGCACTCTGCATCAAGGGTTGAAATTGGGGGTTAAATCACCAAAATGATACCCGGGCGCAGCCACCGCTGCTGCTCACTGCTCCCCTCACCTCCCAGGGGATGGAACAAGGGGATGGGTCAAATGCAGAGGGTAATTTCACCACACCTAGTGTGTGTGTGTGTGACTATCAGTGGTACTTTAATTTTAACTTTACAGAGGCTAGCAGATAATTGTACATGTACATACCGTGTAAGTCAATAATCCTCCATTGCTGCAAATAAACCGCAGTTCTTCTGCACTTTGTGGGGAATTTTTCATTCACAATCCTTATGTAGGACAAGAACACATTTTTTAATGCATCCTAACTAGAGATGTCCGATAATGGCTTGTTTGCCGATATCCAATATTCCGATATTGTCCAACTCTTAATTACCAATTCCGATATCAACCAATACTGATATATATAGGTGGGGTTGGGGGGGCGGGGCTTGGCGGTTGCGGGGGTGTATATTGTAGCGTCCCGGAAAAGTTAGTGCTGCAAGGGGTTCTGGGTATTTGTTCTGTTGTGTTTATGTTGTGTTAAGGTGCGGATGTTCTCCCGAAATGTGTTTGTCATTCTTGTTTGGTGTGGGTTCACAGTGTGGCGCATATTTGTAACAGTGTTAAAGTTGTTTATACGGCCACCCTCAGTGTGACCTGTATGGCTGTTGACCAAGTATGTTTGCATTCACTTGTGTGTGTGAAAAGCCGCAGATATTATGTGACTGGGCCGGCACGCAAAGGCAGTGCCTTTAAGGTTTGTTGGCGCTCTGTACTTCTCCCAAAGTCCGTGTACACAGTGGCATTTTAAAATGTCAAAAATGTTACTTTTTGAAACCGATACCGATAATTTCCGATATTACATTTCAAAGCATTTATCGGCAAATAATATCGTCAGTCCGATATTATCGGACATTTCTACTATAAAGCACTTAATCAAACACTAAAATACTCCCATCAAAGTTGTATATACATGCTGTAAGTATATATGTAATGTAGTAACAGGCACATTTATATTAACATGTAATATTTACGTATTTTGCTCATTTCAGGCATGCACTGTGTATTAATTTACCAATGGCTTTTTTGTCGATATTCGATATTCCGATATTGTCCAACTCTTAATTACCGATTCCAATATCAACCGATACCAATATATACAGTCGTGGAATCAACACATTATTGTGCCTAATTTTGTTGTGATGCCCCGCTGGATGCATTAAACAATGCAACAAGGTTTTCCAAAATAAATCAACTCAAGTTATGGAAAAAAATGCCAACATGTCACTGCCATATTTATTATTGAAGTCACAGTGCATTATTTTTTTTAACATGCCTCAAAACAGCAGCTTGGAATTTGGGACATGCTCTCCCTGAGAGAGCATGAGGAGGTTGAGGTGGGCGGGGTTGTAGGGTGGGGGGTGTTGAGGTGGAGGGGGTAGGGGGTAGCGGGGGGTGTATATTGTAGCGTCCCGGAAAAGTTAGTGCTGCAAGGGGTTCTGGGTATTGGTTCTGTTGTGTTTATGTTGTGTTACGGTGCGGATGTTCTCCCGAAATGTGTTTGTCATTCTTGTTTGGTGTGGGTTCACAGTGTGGCGCATATTTGTAACAGTGTTAAAGTTGTTTATACGGCCACCCTCAGTGTGACCTGTATGGCTGTTGACCAAGTATGATTTGCATTCACTTGTGTGTGTGAAAAGCCGTAGATATTATGTGACTGGGCCGGCACGCAAAGGCAGTGCCTTTAGGGTTTATTAGTGCTCTGTACTTCTCCCTACGTTCGTGTACACAGCGGCGTTTTAAAATGTCATGAATTGTACTTTTTGAAACCGATACCGATAATTTCCGATATTACATTTTAAAGCATTTATCGGCCGCTAATATCAGCAGTCCGATATTATCGGACATCCCTAATCCTAACTAGTAAATGCATGTGAACAAAAGTCATCTTACAATTTGAGAATCGCTCTATTCTGCCTATAAAGTAGAGATGTCCGATAATGGCTTTTTTGCCGATATCCGATATTCCGATATTGTCCAACTCTTAATTACCGATTCCGAAATCAACCGATACCGATATATACAGTTGTGGAATCAACACATTATTATGCCTAATTTTGTTGTGATGCCCCGCTGGATGCATTAAACAATGCAACAAGGTTTTCCAAAATAAATCAACTCAAGTTATGGAAAAAAATGCCAACATGACACTGCCATATTTATTATTGAAGTCACAGTGCATCATTTTTTTTAACATGCCTCAAAACAGCAGCTTGGAATTTGGGACATGCTCTCCCTGAGAGAGCATGAGGAGGTTGAGGTGGGTGGGGTTGGGGGTTGGGGGGTGTTGAGGTGGAGGGGGTAGGGGGTAGCAGGGGGTGTATATTGTAGCGTCCCGGAAGAGTTAGTGCTGCAAGGGGTTCTGGGTATTGGTTCTGTTGTGTTTATGTTGTGTTACGGTGCGGATGTCCTCCCGAAATGTGTTTGTCATTCTTGTTTGGTGTGGGTTCACAGTGTGGCGCATATTTGTAACAGTGTTAAAGTTGTTTATACGGCCACCCTCAGTGTGACCTGTATGGCTCTTGACCAAGTATGTTTGCATTCACTTGTGTGTGTGAAAAGCCGTAGATGTTATGTGACTGGGTCGGCACGCAAAGGCAGTGCCTTTAAGGTTTATTGGTGCTCTGTACTTCTCCCTACGTCCGTGTACACAGCGGCGTTTTAAAAAGTCATGAATTTTACTTTTTGAAACCGATACCAATAATTTCCGATATTACATTTTAAAGCATTTATCAGCCGATAATATCAGCAGTCCGATATTATCGGACATCCCTAATCCTAACTAGTAAATACATGTGAACAAAAGTCATCTTACAATTTGACAGTCGCTCTATTCTGCCTATAAAGTAGAGATGTCCGATAATGGCTTTTTTGCCGATATCCGATATTCCGATATTGTCCAACTCTTAATTACCGATTCCGATATCAACCGATACCGATACATACAGTTGTGGAATTAACACATTATTATGCCTAATTTTGTTGTGATGCCCCCCTGGATGCATTAAACAATGCAACAAGGTTTTCCAAAATAAATCAACTCAAGTTATGGAAAAAAATGCCAACATGTCACTGCCATATTTATTATTGAAGTCACAGTGCATAATTTTTTTCAACATGCCTCAAAACAGCAGCTTGGAATTTGGGACATGCTCTCCCTGAGAGAGCATGAGGAGGTTGAGGTGG
This sequence comes from Nerophis lumbriciformis, assembly GCF_033978685.3. Classification (NCBI taxonomy): domain Eukaryota; kingdom Metazoa; phylum Chordata; class Actinopteri; order Syngnathiformes; family Syngnathidae; genus Nerophis; species Nerophis lumbriciformis. The sequence continues at coordinate 16,103,038 of NC_084569.2, forward strand.
GCGGGGTTGGAGGGTGGGGGGTGTTGAGGTGTAGGGGGTAGGGGGTAGCGGGGGGTGTATATTGTAGCGTCCCGGAAGAGTTAGTGCTGCAAGGGGTTCTGGGTATTTGTTCTGTTGTGTTTATGTTGTGTTACGGTGCGGATGTTCTCCCGCAATGTGTTTGTCATTCTTGTTTGGTGTGGGTTCACAGTGTGGCGCATATTTGTAACAGTGTTAAAGTTGTTTATACGGCCACCCTCAGTGTGACCTGTATGGCTGTTGACCAAGTATGCGTGGATTCACTTATGTGTGTGAAAAGCCGTAGATATTATGTGACTGGGCCGGCACACAAAGGCAGTGCCTTTAAGGTTTATTGGCGCTCTGTACTTCTCCCAAAGTCTGTGTACACAGTGGCATTTTAAAATGTAAAAAATACCGATAATTTCCGATATTACATTTCAAAGCATTAATCGGCAAATAATATCGTCAGTCCGATATTATCGGACATCTCTACTATAAAGCACTTAATCAAACACTAAAATACTCCCATCAAGGTTGTATATACATGCTGTAAGTATATATGTCATGTAGTAACATTTATACTAACATGTAATATTTACGTATTTTGCTCATTTCAGGCATACTCTGTGCATTAATTTACCAAATGCATCACAACGTTTGCTTTATACTAAAACAACATCACTGATTAGTACTCATTGCGGACATCATGAGAGCCAACAAACATATTAAAAAAATTTTTTAGGGCCTGATTTACTAAAGATTTGCGCGTATTAGGGTTATCTTATTTTGGTACTGGTTTTGGTACCAAAAATGTATATCAACACTTTTCAATACTTTTCAAAAAGTGTCAACATTGGCTTCATTTTAACTGAAAATCTTACAACAAAATTAAACAAATGCTTCTTATTGCACTCAAAAAACAATGTTAGAGGCGTGGATTTGAAAAGAAAAAGCATTAAACCCATCGGGCTTTTCTTATTGCACTCAATTTACAATTTTACATAAAACAAATAGTCTGCCACAATCTAGGATTTGGTTAGAATAAAATAGACATTTTATTGGCATTGTATTAAATGCTTTATGATTTATGGTTGACAATTTTGATCTGTGCTTTAAGACAAATACAGTCATTAGTAAATAGTAAAAACAATGCCAGGGCTAAAAGTACACATACTGTGTAAGACGTTGTGGAGGGGGGCGTGGCCTGCGGGCCTGCCGCGGAACGGGGTGTGCCAGGACCGGCCTCGAAGACAGCGACAGGTGAGTAGATGGCCCATGTGGGCCTTGTTATCTAATCACCTGTCGCCTTTATTAGCAGCAGCCGGAATGAGACAGCGATTGGAGTGGGAGCCAGAGAGAGAGAGAGAGACACGAACAAAGAGAAATACATTTTGCTGGAAAGCAAAAGCCTCTCCACATTGATGAAAATAAAACAGTGTGGTACCCTGAAATCCAGGCTCTCGTGGCAGTGTATGGTGGTCCGAGGTAAGCCACTAGAGGGCAACTTCTACAGACGTGTAGCAGGTAAAACACACGTTGTTAAAGATAAAACACAAATTGTAGCAATTTGCTACAAAATTCCGTCATTTCACTTGGTGGGCGGTTTCGACTGTGCTAATAATTGGCAACAAACCAACCAGCTTTGTGTGCGTCCCACAAATCTATATGTGCACAGCAGGGGAGCTAGTTACTATATTACCTGCCACTCTTTAAACTCATGGTACAGATTTTGAATGCTTGTTATTTAAATGTTAATCTAAGTTTGAAGCAAAGATTGTCATACTGTATTGCCACCTTTGGCGAGGCATGTCTTAAAGCAAAGCTTGCAGAGCGGTGTGTCTGTGTTTAAAGCCAAAAACCTCCCTATTGCACTTCACACACCCTCTTTTTTTAACCAGTAAAATTGCATTTTTTTGCAATTTAAATTAATTTAGTACCGTAGTACTTTACTAGAACGGGTATATCGGACACTCCAAGGATGCGCAAACTTAATACCACACTGATCTACTACAAACCCCGTTTCCATACGAGTTGGGAAATTGTGTTAGATGTAAATATAAACGGAATACAATGATTTGCAAATCCTTTTCAACCCATATTCAATTGAATGCACTACAAAGACAACATATTTGATGTTCAAACTCATAAACTTTCTTTTTTTTTTGCAAATAATAATTAACTTAGAATTTCATGGCTGTAACACGTGCCAAAGTAGTTGGGAAAAGGCATGTTCACCACTGTGTTACATGGCCTTTCCTTTTAACAACACTCAATAAACGATTGGGAACTGAGGAAACTAATTGTTGAAGCTTTGAAAGTGGAATTCTTTCCCATTCTTGTTTTATGTTGCATGGCAGCTCCCGCCATCAGTGTGTGAATGGGTGAATGTGGAAATACTGTCAAAGCGCTTTGAGTACCTTGAAGGTAGAAAAGCGCTATACAAGTATAACCTATATGTAGAGCTTCAGTCGTTCAACAGTCCGGGGTCTCCGCTGTCGTATTTTACGCTTCATAATGCGCCACACATTTTCGATGGGAGACAGGTCTGGACTGCAGGCGGTCCAGGAAAGTACCTGCACTCTTTTTTTACGAAGCCACGCTGTTGTAACACGTGCTGAATGTGACTTGGCATTGTCTTGCTGAAATAAGCAGGGGCGTCCATGAAAAAGACGGCGCTTAGATGGCAGCATATGTTGTTCCAAAACCTGTATGTACCTTTCAGCATTAATGGTGCCTTCACAGATGTGTAAGTTACCCATGCATTGGGCACTAATGCACCCCCATACCATCACAGATGCTGGCTTTTGAACTTTGCGTCGATAACAGTCTGGATGGTTCGCTTCCCCCTTGGTCCGCATGACACGATGTCGAATATTTCCAAAAACAATTTGAAATGTGGACTCGTCAGACCACAGAACACTTTTCCACTTTGCATGAGTCCATCTTAGATGATCTCGGGCCCAGCGAAGCCGGCGGGGTTTCTGGATGTTGTTGATAAATGGCTTTCGCTTTGCATAGTAGAGCTTTAACTTGCACTTACAGATGTAGCGACAAACTGTATTTAGTGACAGAGGTTTTCTGAAGTGTTCCTGAGCCCATGTGGTGATATCCTTTAGAGATTGATGTCTGTTTTTGATACAGTGCCGTCTGAGGGATCGAAGGTCACGGTCATTCATGTTGGTTTCCGGCCATGCCGCTTACGTGGAGTGATTTCTCCAGATTCTCTGAACCTTTTGATGATATTATGGACCGTAGATGTTGAAATCCCTAAATTTCTTGCAATTGCACTTTGAGAAAAGTTGTTCTTAAACTGTTTGACTATTTGCTCACGCAGTTGTGGACAAAGGGGTTTAGCTCGCCCCATCCTTTCTTGTGAAAGACTGAGCATTTTTTGGGAAGCTGTTTTTATACCCAATCATGGCGCCCACCTGTTCCCAATTAGCCTGCACACCTGTGGGATGTTCCAAATAAGTGTTTGATGAGCATTCCTCAACTTTATCAGTATCTATTGCCACCTTTCCCAACTTATTTGTCACGTGTTGCTGGCATCAAATTCTAAAGTTAATGATTATTTGCAAAAAAAAAAAAAAGTTTATCAGTTTGAACATCAAATATGTTGTCTTTGTAGCATATTCAACTGAATATGGGTTGAAAATGATTTGCAAATCATTGTATTCCGTTTATATTTACATCTAACACAATTTTCCAACTCATATGGAAATGGGGTTTGTAAATTAAATGTGTGCAAAGTGGTTTGCATCTGTTAAGTGAGCAGAAAAAGGCTTTTATTTAATTTTCGGTCTGTGTTTTCATGAATATGCAAAATGCATGCTGATCATCAATCAAAAGGCCCACAATACTCGAAGGAGAAAATGCAAGTATGATAATTTTGCAGACGCAATGTGTTTTATCAACACTCCCCACTGTTTTGCGTTTTATTTAGCAAGTGCAAACTCACAGTTGCACAGTTGGGCGGTATAGCTCGGTTGGTAGAGTGACCGTGCCAGCAACTTAAGGGTTCCAGGTTCAATCCCCCGCTTCCGCCATCCTAGTCACTGCCGTTGTGTCCTTAGGGCAAGACACTTTACCCACCTGCTCCCAGTGCCACCCACACTGGTTTAAATGTAACTTAGATATTGGGTTTCACTATGTAAAGCGCTTTGAGTCACTAGAGAAAAGCGCTATATAAATATAATTCACTTCACTTCACACAAGGATCGGTGCTCGAGCTGCAGAGACAGGTGATGGACAAACGACAATCGTCCTTTTTAGATGCGTGTGTGTGTGTGTGTGTGTGTGTGTGTGTGTGTGTGTGTGTGTGTGTGTGTGTGTGTGTGTGTGTGTGTGTGTGTGTGTTCTGGCAATGCTTATTTAATGGGGACATCGCTCTGTTTACACAGTCACCTTTAGGGGACCTCTGACGATATGGGGACAAAAAAACAGGTTCCCTAAAGGGAAACCTTTGTAAATGATAGTCAGATCCCTTCTGAAGATACCTAAGCGATTTTTAAGCTTTGGCCCATTAAACATGTTTACTGGTTAGTTTGAGTGTGAGACATTTGCATTTCCTTTTTTTTTTTTTTAAATGGTCCTCAGTAGTCATGTACAAATTTGTGTGAATTATGCAAAATTATTTAAATTTGGTCCCCATGAACCATTTTAACTCTTTTTTCCCCAGGGTCCCCAGTAAGAATGATCAGCACATTACTTCATCAATCCAGAGATTTAAAGACGTGTATGAGCTAACTGGGCAGTGGCCATTTTACCTATTTTTTTATGCCTCCACAACCTGTAGAAAGGGTGGTCCCCACAAGTTAATGATCAAAAACTTGGTCCCCATTCCAAATGATAACCAGTGTGTGTGTGTGTGTGTGTGTGTGTGTGTGTCAACATTTTGGTCGACGGTCAGGAATAAAAATATTAGACATATCGTCTATTCAGCATGTTCATTTTATAATTTTATTGCTGATGGATGACTTTGAGGGCTGAATAAAATATAATAAATGTCCTTAGTAATTTTGACAAAATAATACACAGTTGAGTTTTTTTCTTCCCCTGATGTGGGATCTGAGCCGAGGATGTCGTTGTGGCTTGTGCAGCCCTTTGAGACACTCGTGATTTAGGGCTATATAAGTACACATTGATTGATTGATTGAATAGAATGGAAAATGACACAATATGTTATTGCATATGTCAGCAGCTAAATTAGGAGCCTTTGTTTGCTTACTTACTAATAAAAGACAAGTTGTCTTGTATGTTCACTATTTTATTTAAGGACAAACATAAACATATGTTTAATGTACTCTAAGATTTCTTGTAAAAATAAAGCCAATAATGCAATTTATAGTGGTCCCTTTTATTTAGAAAAGTATCAAAATACATTTTGTTACAGGTACCGGTACCAAAATATTGGTATCGGGACTACACTAGTAGACACTAACTTTTTTTAAATTTATATTATGTATATAAACTCAGGAAATATGTCCCTGGACATATGAGGACTTTGAATATGACCAATGTAGGATCCTGTAATGACTTGGTATCAAATTGATACCCAAATGTGTGGTATCATCCAAAACTAATGTAAAGTATCATTACATTTTAACAAAAGTGTAGATCGAACATGTTAAAAGACAAAGTAAGCAGATATTAACAGTAAATGAACAAGTAGATTAATAATAAATTTTCTACAGCTTGTCCTTAATAATGTTGACAAAATAATAGAATGGAAAATGACACAATATGTTACTGCATATGTCAGCAGACTAAATTAGGAGCCTTTGTTTGCTTACTTACTACTAAAAGACAAGTTGTCTTCTATGTTTACTATTTTATTTAAGGACAAACTTGCAATAAGAAACATAAGTTTAATGTACCCTAAGATTTATTGTTAAAATAAAGCCAATTTTTTGTGGTGCCCTTTATTTAGAAAAGTACCGAAAAGTACCGAAAAGTATTGAAATACATTTTGCTAGCGGTACCGGTACCAAAATAATGGTATCGGGACAACACTACTTCCTGAGTCTCCTCATTAGGGACGGATACCGAATTTGGTACTTTTATAAGCACCGACCGAATTCCGCTGGTACTACTAATAAGGATGTGCCGATCGACCGGCCATCGGTCAGTATCAGCACTTTTCCGTGAAAAAGTATATGACCGCCATTGTCGATTAATGCATTGTTTTGCTGAACACAAACGTCGATCATGGAATTCTCTAGACAAAGACTTAAAAAGTTGCAAGAATATCTTTGAATTTAAAATTAGTTACAAAAAGAGACAACTGGAATTATATCAAACTGATTTTTGATTTTGATCGGACGTGTCATTTTGAAAATGCTTTAACGAAAATTAAAAGTATGTTGGAGTTGGGGTGTTGGTGGAGGGAACAGTGATAAAGTCATCTAAAATAATTTGTGTTAAAAAGGGGGCAGATAAATATAAGAATAGTATTCTTCCATCTGCTCCTTTCTGATCATGGAAATGTATAAGAAACAAAAAAAACAATGAACGTGTCAACTGTATATGGCTTGTATATATGTTTTTTCATGAAAGGAATACAAATAAATGATGATGATGATGATGATGATCCCAGTTGGCTACAGAGGTGGGTAGAGTAGCCAGAAATTGTACTCAAGTAAGAGTACTGTTACTTTAGAGATGTATTACTCAAGTAAAAGTAAGGAGTAGTCACCCAAATATTTAGTTGAGTATAAGTAAAAAGTATGTTGTGAAAAAACTACTCAAGTACTGAGTAACTGATGAGTAACATATACACACACACACACACACACACACACATATATATATATATATATATATATATATATATATATATATATATATATATATATATATATATATATACACATACATTGATATATACAGTATATAATTTATATTTATTTATTTTGCCGTTTTTGTTTACATGTTAAAGGTGTTTTAATGAATATACATGCATGTTTAACACATATAGATTCCTTTCTTTCATGAAGACAAGAATATAAGTTGGTGTATTACCTGATTCTGATGATTTGCATTGATTGGAATCAGACAGTAGTGATGATAACGTCCACATTTTCAAATGGAGGAGAAAAAAAGTTCCTCCTTTCTATCTAATACCACATGAAAGTGGTTGGTTTTTGGCTTCTTATTTGTCCAGCTTCCATATTCGTTTTTATACACTTTACAAGAAATACATTGGCGGCAAACTCCGTAGCTTGCTAGCTTGTTTGCGCTGGCTTTCGGAAACTCTTATTTTGAAAGCGCACGCGCGATGGAGCGGCACTTTTATTGTGAAGACAGGAACTGTGCAGTCAGTCTTTAGGCTTTTGACGGGATGTACGGTTGAAATAAAAAAGGGTCTTTTTTCCTTCACACTTTTGATTGATTGATTGGAACTTTTATTAGTAGCTTGCACAGTACAGTACATATTCCGTACGATTGACCACTAAATGGTAACACCCGAATACGTTTTTCAACTTGTTTAAGTCAGGTCATGTGACCCCTGGCTCTGTTTGATTGGTCCAACGTCACCAGTGACTGCATCTGATTGGTGGAACGTCGTGAACGTCACCAGTGACTGTATTTGGTGAAACGCAGGCACTATGAAGGTCTGTCTGACAGACCAAAACAAACAAAGCGTGCATTAACAGATCGATAAAAATTAGTAGCGAGTAGCGAGCTGAATGTAGATAAAAGTAGCGGAGTAAAAGTAGCGTTTCTTCTCTATAAATATACTCAAGTAAAAGTAAAAGTATGTTGCATTAAAACTACTCTTAGAAGTACAATTTATCCCAAAAGTTACTCAAGTAGATGTAACAGAGTAAATGTAGCGCGTTACTACCCACCTCTGGTTGGCTGACAATGTATTATATTATAATTTTGGTACCAGTTGGTACCGGGACAACACTATTCCCAACCCTACACAGAAAAAAGGTATGATAAAGTTTGAATATTTGAGTATTTTTCCACAAACTGGGGCATGTGTGTCACCCCTGTTACCGATATTGCCTATTTTGGTACCCTCATAACGTCGGACATTGAAAACAACACAACGAACAAAAACAACATTGAAAACCGTACAATTTGGTCTATACAAAATTTAGGGTAAGAGGGGAGGGGTAGACAGTGGCCTCTTTCAAAGCGTGAACAAAAAAACGACATTAGTTTTCAGTGCGGCACAGAAGGACCCCCTATTACTGCGGAGGATTTACAGCTCACAAGGGGGGCGGGGTGTCATGGAGTTGCGGGGGTGTGCGCCATGTGCGTCAAAACTCCCAGTGTGGACGTCAGTAAAGAGAAACATATTTTGTGCAGCTGATGCGGCTTCAAGCACTTCCAACTCTTTCGCATCCTATTAGCATATGACTTTTATGATTATCAAAAGAAGGGATAAATGTCATCCATATTCTGCCGCCTGTTCCCATCCAGGATGCACATGTTGAACATAGTTGATTCCCTGCAGATGATTAGGCTGTAAACTATTTTCTCTTTCTTAGCTTCGCTATAAACGGTCTAAAGACTCTTTTCTCCTAAATATTGTGCGCGGATTACATTCCATATTTGTCTAGTGTTCATGCCCAGGGTACTAGTATATCTTGAACCAGGTCAATAGGCTTCTTACCATGTCAAGTCAATAACTATGTAAACTAGGGGTGTAACGGTACACAAAAATTTCGGTTCGGTACGTATCTCGGTTCAGAGGTCACGGTTCGGTTCATTTTCGGTACAGTAAGAAAACAACAAAATATACATTTTTTGGTTATTTATTTACCAAATTTGTAAACAATGGCTTTATCCTTTTAACATTGGGAACACTATAATAATTCTGCCCACGTTAATGAACATTAAATAAATACAACGAAAAAACTTTTCTTCTACATATAACAAATGCAACATTAAACAGTTTCAAGTCAACTCATCATGCTTAATTTATTACAGCATTTGGGAAGCCCGTAGTTGATTTTTATTATGTAAATGTTATATTGTTATCAACATGTAATAGCAGGGACCCTGCCATTCAAAACTAGGCTGCTCCATTACTAATGATTAATGTAACTGTAGCTGAAAAAATAGTACAATAGCAATAGGAGAGACTATTCATCCCTGAACACCATGGAGTTCATGTAGGCTTAACGATGCAGTTACATTATTATATCAACTATCAGAGACAGAAACTCTTCATTTAACATAATGTCCTTTTTTGCTGCTTCAACACAGCTCAATCAACACAGAAAAAGGTAAAGTGAAATAACAGACAGACAGGGCTTTGCTGTCCGTAACACACACACACACGATGTTACCAGTAGTTGACTGGGAGGTGTTTATTATAATTTGGGGAGAGTCCGTTGCCTGATGCTTACCTGCTAAACACCTACCTGCTCATCACGAGCACTGACACCATGCACTCTGAATACGCACTGCTGATTGGCTGTTACCGCTCTTATTGTAACCAATCAAATGGTTGTGTGGGTGGGACAATGCTGGGTGCTGTGTAGAGTCCTGACAGAGACAGAGGCAGAACGAAGCGGAGCAGCTTGTTAAGACTTTAGCTTAGGCGGCTACTTAATATGTTCGTATGGAAACTCGTTCGGTACACCTCCGAACCGAACCGAAACCCCCGGTTCAATACAAATACACGTACCGTTACACCCCTAATGTAAACACAAAAAAAATGGTCGAACAGATTTAATAACGCTGCATCATTGTAAAACTTGGATACACATCTTAAAAATGACAAAAATAAACATTAGCTTACCCTTGTGCTGTGCCCGAGCTCTGGATGCTGCAGTGTTGCGTTCAATGACTATAGCAGTGGTCCCCAAACGCAGGTCCGGGGACCGGGAACCGGTCCGTGACGCATTTGCTACCGGGCCGGAGAGAAACATTAAATGATTCATAAAGGACTGCATTTTCTCCGACTTAACTTTGGCCTGTCCCACTAGACCAGGGGTGTCAAACTTGTTTTCATTGAGGGCCACACTGCAGTCATGGCTGCCATTAGAGGGACGCTTGTAACAGTAAATAATTAATGAATGTGCTTATGAATTTAAATATATAAAAAAAAAAAATACGTAAAGAGTAAAACAAATCTTTGGATTTTGTTAATTTTTTACAGAAAAAAACTGGCAAAATTTTGTTGCCAGACATTTACTGTAAAATATATATATATATATATATGGTGTTTTTTAAAAATTATTATTATTATTATTATTTTTGCAACATATTACTGTAAATAGAAATACAGTACCGCTGTTTGATTTTGTTTTGGCAACTCAGCCGCCAGTTTTTTTTACCATAATAAAATGTGGTACCGTAAGATCATCAACAATTTTACAGTAAAAAAACAAAACAAAACTGACAGCTCAGTCCACAGAATTGTACTGTAAAAAAACAAACATTGGTTGTTGTTTTTTTTCCAACTTACAGTAATATACTGTAAAAAAAAACACCCTAAATGTTACAGTAAAATCTATTGACAATTTTTATAGTGTACAATTTGAGGAATAACTTGCTTCAAAATCATTAGTTAAGCAGATATTTAAGTATTTATTTGGATTTTGACCAAAAAAGTTAGATAATATAATATTTGTTGCGATATTGGATACCATTTTTGTTCCCTGTCAAACTAGAAAAAAAACCTAATACCTTTAGTAAGAAAATGAGAAAGTAAAGAAAGAAAACATAAGGTATTTTATTTGCAAATATTTTTTTCCAGGCTTTTGCGGGTCATATAAAATGACGTGGAGGGCCAGATCTGGCCCGGGGGCCTTGAGTTTGACACCTGTGCACTAGACAGCCCAATGAGCTTGTTTATACATGTTCAATAAAACTCCTCAAAGGAAGTCGCCTTTTGTTATAACTTTGTGACATGATACAATGCACATTAATGAACATATCAAATAGAAAAGTGACAGATTGTGGCCAAAGGCTGATTTCCATCTGCATCTCATTGCAAAGAAACACCAATTCAGTGTTTTAGTGAGTTGTATTTTTCATGCACTTAATTGTGCTGTATTTATCTGGCACGAGTAGAATGCCGGTCCCTGAAAATAATGCCTACATTAAACCGGTCCGTGGTGCAAAAAAGGTTGGGGACCACCGGACTGTAGGACTGAATTTCCCCAAAAGGTTTATTTAAAGCCCGTCACATCATTTCATATGGTCCGCCTAAGAAAATGTGCATCAATGAAGTACCTTATCTTTTCGTACTAAATGTATTTGTTCTTTCCATTTTAACAAAAACATATACATGCACTGCATGAGATTGCATACATTTTAAATGTTAATATTATGCAATATTGCAACAAATACACTATATTGCCAAAAATATTAGGCCACCTGCCTTTACTCACATATGAACTTGAAGTGCCATCCATGGAATTGTCCAAAATGTTTTGGTATCCTGGAGCATTCAAAGTTCCTTTCACTGGAACTAAGGGGACAAGCCCAACTTCTGAAAAATAACCCCACACCATAATTCCTCCTGCACCAAATTTCCCACTCGGCACAATGCAGTCCAAAATGTAGCATTGTCCTGGCAACCTCCAAACCCAGACTCGTCCATCAGATTGCCAGATGGAAAAGCGTAATTCATCACTCCAGAGAAGGCGTCGCCACTGCTCTAGAGTCCAGTGGCGACGTGCATTGGACTTGGTGATGTATGACTTAGATGCAGCTGCTCGGCCATGGAAATCCATTCCATGAGGCTCTCTGCGTACTGTACGTGGGCTAATTGGAAAGTCACATGAAGTTTGGAGCTCTGTAGCAACTGACCGTGCAGAAAGTCTTTGCACTATGCGCTTCAGCATCCGCTGACCCCTCCCTGTCAGTTTACGTGGCCTACCTCTTGGTGGCTGAGTTGCTGTTCTTCCCAAACTCTTCACTTTTCTTATAATAAATTTGACTTTGGAATATTTAGGAGCGAGGAAATTTCACGACTGGATTTGTTGCACAGGTGGCATCCTATGACAGTTTCACGCTGGAAATCACTGAGAACGGCCCATTCTTTCACAAATGTATGTAGAAACAGTCTCCATGCCTAAGTGCTTGATTTTATACACCGGGCCAAGTGATTAGGACACCTAACTCTCATCATTTGGATGAGTGGCCAAATACTTTTGGCAATATAATGTAATATATTACCATAGCTTCCGCAGATTTTTATTTGTTAAAATAATAATAAGAACGTCAACATCTGCTTGACTTATGGTTTGAAAACAAGTTATCCATCAAATTGTACACTGTAAAAAGGACGACAGATATAACGTTAAAATGACAACGTTTTTTTACAGCATATTCAATTGAAAACTGTAAATATTAAAAAAACTACCACTGTTTTTACTATAAAATGCTGTATTTTTTATTGTAAAATCTACGGTTGTTGTTACTGTAAATGGTAAAATGGTAGCATAGATATTTTAAGGTAACAAACTGGCATCTCAGTTACCACAATTAAAAAATAACAATGGTACTGTTTTTCTATTTACGGTAATATGATACTGAGATAGGCTCCAACAACCATGGATGAATGGATGTTGAACAAAGTACTTTAAATTTTACAGTAAGATTCTGGCACCTAAGCTGCCGGTATTTTACCATAAAATACCTGTGGTAACATTTTAAAATGGTAAATAAAAAGTGGGTACTTTTTCCCCCCATCTACTGTAATATAATGTTTTTAAAAATCTGTAGATTTTGCATTAAAAAAATGGTGACCAGAATTTTTATGTGAAATATACAGATTTTTTTTTTTTTTTTTTTTTTTTTTACAGTGTATATAAAAAAAATACAATTAATAATTTAAATGCATAGGCAATTTCGTAAATTATTCACTGTTAAAAACGACCCTCTGATGGCAGCCATAACTGCGATGTGGCCCTCAATGATAACGAGTTTGACACCCCTGATTTAAAGTATCAATTTATATACTTGTCATACAGTACTATAAGGTGTGCAATCATTAATATGCAAAATATATGCAGATCATCAAAACGCCCACAAAACTGGGAGGAAAAAAAATGCAAAAATTATTATTTAGAACGCGCAATGGGATTCATCAACACTTACCACCGTATTATTACCACGTGCAAACTGACAGTTTCACACACGGCTGCAGGATCGGGGTTAGCGCTGCAAAGACAGACAATAGACAAATGAGAGAATCCTCCAACCAACGTTTGTGTGTCAACATTTTGGACGTTCAGAAAAAATATATATATATTAGACATTTAAATTAGCAACATAATGTTGTAGTTTTATAGCTGCTGAAGAATTTAAAGACTTAATAAAACTAATTCAATTGATGCATTTTAGGGTCATTAAATTTATTTTTTTACACACGGTGAAGTAAATAGCACGCGACACGCCCACTCATAGTACATCCTATTTCACAGATTGCACACGCTGTTTACCGCATGGTGTTTGGATCTAAATAAATCAGGGCCCATAGTTAATTTGCTGCCATTGAGGCTAGGATTGCTGACTTTGAAGCTTCACTGCATTGTGGAGGGATGTTAGCCGCTTGCTCACTGGCAAGGAAGCTACAGTGCATTGAGGATGCACCCGTTCACTTGTCGCATTTTCATGATATGACGATAATAATAAAATGTCTATCATCGGCCAAATGTACAAACACCAAAAGCAGTGAAGTTGGCACGTTGTGTAAATCGTAAATAAAAACAGAATGCAATGGTTTGCAAATACTTTTCAACTTATAATCAATTGAATAGGCTGTAAAGGCAAGATACTTAATGTTCGAACTGGAAAACTTTGTTTAAGAACAACATTTCTCAACCAGCTTTTGCAAGGAATTAGGGATTTCACCATATAAGGTCCGTAATATCATCAAAAGGTTCAGAGAATCTGTAGAAATCATTGCACATAAGCAGCAAAGCTGAAAACCAACTTTGAATGCCCGTGACCTTCGATCCCTCAGGCGGTACTGCATCAAAAACCGACATCAGTGTGTAAAGGATATCACCACATGGGCTCAGGAACACTTCAGAAAACACACTATCAGTAACTACAGTTTGTCGCTACGTCTGCAAGTGCAAGTTAAAACTCTACTACGCGAAGCGAAAGCCATTTATCAACAACACCCAGAAACGCCGCCGGCTTCGGCCTTGCATGGGTGTACAATAAAACTATAATTTCTCAAAGTATTAGTTTGTTATCAGTTTGTTATCAACTTACTTTTCCACAAGCAGTACTTCTACTGTATGAAGTAATTATGAATTCTGTCATGTCAATGGACTTCCTGTTTCTTCAATCCATGAAGACCCCTGGGCTTCCCACAAAGGTGCCTGACTACATTAACAACAAACAAGTGCCATTTCTGAATTACATTTGGTTTGACAAGTTAGTTCAAATGTAGGTCCGTAATATCATCAAAAGGTTCAGGGAATCTGTAGAAATCACCGCACGTAAGCAGCAAGACTGAAAACCAACATTGAATGCCCGTGACCTTCAATCCCTCAGGCGGTACTGCATCAAAAACCGCCATTCAGTGTGTAAAGGATATCACCACAGAGGCTCAGTAACTACAGTCTGTCGCTACATCTTTAAGTGCAAGTTAAAACTTTACTATGCAAAGCAAAAAAGTCATTTATCAACAGCACCCAGAGACCCCGCCAGCTTCGGCCTTGCATGGCAGCTCCCGCCATCAGTGTGTGAATGTGTGTGTGAAGGGGTGAATGTGGAAATAGTGTCAAAGCGCTTTGAGTACCTTGAAGATAGAAAGCGCTCTAAAAGTATAACCCAGTTAGCAGTATCACAATTAGCATCTCAGCTATACAAAAACTTTCGCTAAAACTGTTCAAGTTTAAGCGACTATAAACAAAACACAGGGTACAATAAAATTATAATTTCTCAAATTAGTTAGTTTGTTATTAGTTTGTTATCAACTTACTTTTCCACAAGCAGTACTTCTACTGTATGAAGTAATTATGAATTATGTCATGGCAATGGACTTCCTGTTTCTTCAATCCATGAGGACCCCAGGGCTTCCCACAAAGGTGCCTGACTACATTAACAACAAACAAGTGCCATTTCTGAATTACATTTGGTTTAACAAGTTGTTGATTTAGTTCAAATGAAGGTCCGTAATATCATCAAAAGGTTCAGGGAATCTGCAGAAATCCCTGCACGTAAGCAGCAAGACTGAAAACTAACATTGAATGCATTCAGTGTGTAAAGGATATCACCACATGGGCTCAGTAACTACAGTCCGTCGCTACATCTGCAAGTGCAATTTTAAAACTCTACTATGCAAAGCAAAAAAGCCATTTATCAACAACACCCAGAGACGCCGCCGGCTTCGGCCTTGCATGGCAGCTCCCGACATCAATGGGTGAATGTGGAAATAGTGTCAAAGCGCTTTGAGTACCTTGAAGGTAGCAAAAGCGCTATACAAGTATAACCCATTCACCATTTACTAGTTAGCATTATCACAATTAGCATCTCAGCTATACAGAAACTTTCACTGAAAACAGTTCAAGTTTAAATGACTATAAACAAAACACAGGGTGTGAATGTGTGTGTGAATGGGTGAATGTGGAAATAGTGTCAAAGCGCTTTGAGTACCTTGAAGGTAGAAAAGCGCTATACAAGTATAACCCATTTATCATTTATTTATTTACAATAAAACTATCATTTCTCAAAGTATTAGTTTGTTATCAGCAGTGTTGGGACTAACGCGTTACAAAGTAATTTTTGGCGATAACTAGTAGTCTAACACGTTTTTTTTTATATTCAGAAACTCAGTTACCGTTACTACATGATTCGTTACTGCGTTATTTTACGTTATTTTTTATATAGTATCGGCTAGAAACTGAGAAGATCTGAGTGTGTTTTATTACTGCGGTGTCGTCCTTCTGAATGTTCCTGTGTCACAAGGAAGAGGCGCGCCGCGTGATGTGCGTGTGAGTGTGTGTGTGGAGCGAGGGGGGGGGGGTCTGTGTTTACTAACAAGACATCATGACGGAGCCGAAGCCGAGTTTCTTAACATGAATATATTCTCACTACTTTTCTCTTGTCGAGCACAAATAAAATAATATTTTAGTTAAATATAAGTTGTGTCTTATATTAAAAATCCTATCTACTGCCCAAGACAGCAATTCAAATCTGCTGAAACAGCTACAAAAGCAACATGCTTCGACGAAAGAGAGACACACAGCGGCTGGATTTTAACGGAGGGACTGCTAGCCAAGACAACATTGATAGAGACATTGCAGCGTATGTGCTAGAACAGTGGTCCCCAACCACCGGGCCGCGGCTCGGTACCGGTCCGTGGATCGATTGGTACTTGGTCTTTTTTTTTATTTTTTTATTTTATTTTATTTTTTTTTATTAAATCAACATAAAAAAACACAAGATACACTTACAATTAGTGCACTAACCCTCCCCCATTTACACTCATTCACACTCATTCGCACAAAAGGGTTGTTTCTTTCTGTTATTAATATTTGTGGTTCCTACATTATATATCAATATAGATCAATACAGTATGCAGGGATACAGTCCGTAAACATGCATGATTGTATTTTTTTATGACCCAAAAAAATAAAAATAAATAAATAAAAATATGTTTTAGTTATTTTATTCTAAATGTGCTTATATTCTCTCCTTTGATTTGATTTGCACACTTCTTTGATTTGAATGCAGGCGGATGTTTGTGTGTATATTCCAGTGATGGGGGCGATAGGAGGCACAAGCCTGCAGCCCGATATTCTGGGAACGGGCCGAGTGGCGTTGTTGACCCACCTGCTCCCTTCTCTCTTCAGCTGGATCTAGTCAGATTTCAGCAGCTGCATCCTCTCACAAAGCGCCTCTTTGTAATCTTCCCAAAGGCGCACAAATACAACTACAAGCAGGAGAGGAGGAGGGAAGATGCGCACTGGTGACAGAAAATGGGGGCGAAAGGCGACGATGCTGGTGTCAATAGTAATTTTATATCTAAATCCACACTCAGAAAAAATTGTCTTGATATTTTTTCATCATTACAAATGTGTGGACAGGTGACGGTTCTACATTGGTGAGGAAAACATGAGCTTGTGGTTCAAGGCATGTATTTATAGCAGACTACACTAGAGGTGTTCCACTCAGATCAAGGAAGAATCCATTACAATTTAGTGAGAATCTGGATAAAGAGGAATCTATTACAATTTGAATCACTATTGTGATATTTCCAAATGTCTCATACAGTACTGAATTAAGAGTTACTATTAAAGACAGTAGAAAAGGAGCAAGACTGCTTACTCTACCATCACTTTTGTAGTAGCCATAGGCGAGCTTATATATATATATATATATATATATATATATATATATATATATATATATATATATATAGATAGAATACAACTAGTGTGTTTCTTCATGTGACCATGTTAGTCATATATTCAACATTTGAAAAAAAAAAAAAAAGCTTAATTTCAGCTAAAATAATATCACACAATAAGGTTAGTGTCTACTAGTGTTGTCCCGATACCAATATTTTGGTACCGGTACCGGTAACAAAATGTATTTCGATACGTTTCTAAATAAAAGGGACCACTAAAAATTGCATGATTGGCTTTATTTTAACAATAAATCTTAGGGTACATTAAGCATATGTTTCTTATTGCAAGTTTGTCCTTAAATAAAATAGTGAACATACAAGACAGCTTGTCTTTTAGTCGTAAATAAGCAAACAAAGGCTCCTAATTTAGCTGCTGACATATGCAGTAACATATTGTGTCATTTGTCATTGTATTATTTTGTCAACATTATTAAGGACAAGCTGTAGAAAATGAATTATTAATCTTACTTTGTCTTTTAACATGTTCGATCTACACTTCTGTTAAAATGTAATCATCACTTATTCTTCTGTTGTTTGATACTTTACATTAGTTTTGCATGATACCACAAATTTGGGTATCAATCCGATACCAAGTCGTTACAAGATCATACATTGGTCATATTCAAAGTCCTCATGTGTCCAGGGACATACAGTATTTCCTGAGTTTATATACATAATATAAATTTTAAAAAACAAATTGTCGATGTAATCGTAGTAGTATCGACTAGATGCGCTATTGTACTTGGTATCATTACAGTGGATGTCAGGTGTAGACCTACCCATGGCATTTGTTTACATTCAGGTACCACCTAATGTTGTAACACTTGCAGAATGTGGCTTGGCATTGTCTTGCTGAAATAAGCAGGGGCGTCCATGAAAAATATGTTGCTTGGATTGCAATATATATGCTCCAAAACCTGTATGTACCTTTCAGCATTAACGGTGCCTTCACAGATGTGTAAGTTACCCATGCCTTGGGCACTAATACACCCCCATACCATCTCAGATGCTGGCTTTTGAACTTTGCGCCTAGAACAATCTGGAGGGTTCTTTTCCTCTTTCGTCCGAAGGACACGACATCCACAGTTTCCAAAAACAACTTGAAATGTGGACTTGTCAGACCGCAGAACACTTTTCCACTTTGCATCAGTCCATCTTAGATGAGCTCGAGCCCAGCGAAGCTGGAGGCGTTTCTGGGTGTTGTTGATAAATGGCTTTGGGTTTGCATAGTAGAGTTTTAACTTGCACTTACAGATGTCGCGACAAAACTGTCGTTACTGACAGTGGTTTTCTGCAGTGTTCCTGAGCCCATGTGGTGATATCCTTTACACACTGATGTCGCTTTTTTGATGCAGTACCGCCGGAGGGATCCTTGTTTGTGAATGACCGAGCATTTCATGGTAGCTGCTTTTATACCCAATCATGGCACCCACCTGTTCCCAATTAGCCTGTTCACCTGTGGGACGTTCCACATAAGTGTTTGATGAGCATTCCACAACTTTCTCAGTCTTTATTTGACACTTGTGCCAGCTTTTTTGAAACATGTTGCAGGCATCAAATTCCAAATGAGCTAATATTTGCAAAAAATAACAACGTTTACCAGTTTGAACGTTAAGTACCTTGTCTTTGCAGTCTATTCAATTGAATATAGGTTGAAAACTTTTTTGTATTCTGTTTTTATTCACGATTTACACAACGTGCCAACTTCACTGGTTTTGGGGATTTTGTAGGTAACCAAGCAAATTATAGTAATATCTAATCTGACACACTTGAGATACATAATTCCTTTTTATCATTCTTTACACCAATATTATATTTTTGAGTGCTTTAGCTTTATATCTTGCAACAGTATGCACTGAATCATCAAAGACCATATACAGTAGGGCCCACAGGTCGTGGGTCATTTTGGTTTTTAGGTCCCATTTTGGGGGGGACTAGGGTAAGTTGCATTTTTTTTGTGTGTGTTATTTTAATTTGGAATGTGTTTTTTTTTTGGTTTTAGAATGTGTTGCAGCCCAATAAAAAAGATTTGCCCTACGGCCGCACTTTGGACACCCCTGGACTTAAGCCTACTACTTCCTACAGTATAAGGCTGCATTGTACCTTATATAAAAATATGTATTTTGTTAAAACAACAGTCGTGTCACATGCATGTTCGTCTGTCTTATACTAAATTACTGTAAACGGTCACTGGAAGGATTCTAGCCCCACCCCTGGCATGCCCAGCATCAGGTCCCCATGGCCCTAACCCAGACAGACTGGTGGCAGAGGAATAGTCATTAGGCCGTTAACTGCAGCCAGAACAAGCCGCCTTTACAGCTGCCATAAATACACGAACCTGAATGCACATGTTCAGTTGAAATACAGAGCAAGGGGAGAGGGGTCGGTACCACCATTCCTGGTGAGTGGTCAATGAGTCATATACATTTTCATTAAATAAATACCCAATGTTACTATTGGGCAAACTCTCCATCAAAGCGTATCCGATTTCAACAAAATTTGTTCACAGAGAAAGAAAGTGTAATATCAAACCAAGTTTCATCCGGATTTGATCCAGAGCGCACATTTGGCATCGATTTAATTTAACATGGAAAATCCCTTTCAACATGTTCTGCTTTGTTTTGTTAATGTTGAATCCGGACCTTGGGGGAACTTTTACCTTATGATACTTATTATGATTTTGTTTTTGGATTTTTCATGACACTTTGAGGAAAGTCTAGTAATTGGATGAATGCCATCAACTAAAGTATCGATCCCATCAAGCGAGTATCGATCCAATGTAAATACACACCTTAGTATCGATACTTAGGTTGATTGGCCCTAGGGCAGGGGTCAGCAACCCAAAATGTTGAAAGAGCAATATTGGACCAAAAATACAAAAACAAATCTGTCTGGAGCCGCAACAAATGAAAAGCCATATTACATACAGATAGTGTGTCATGAGATATACATTGAATTGAGATGACTTAAAGGAACCTAAATGACCTCAAATATAGCTACAAATTAGGCATAATGATGCAATATGTACATATAGCTAGCCTAAATAGCATGTTAGCATCGATTAGCTTGCAGTCTTGCAGTGACCAAATATGTCTGATTAGCACTCCACACAAGTCAATGACATCAACAAAACTCACCTTTGTGCATTCATGCACAACGTTAAAAGTTTGGTGGACAAAATGAGACAGAAAAAGAAGTGGCATAAAACACGTCCTAGAAAGTCGGAGAAGGTTATACATGTAAACAATCTACGGTGAGTTCAAGGACCGCCAAAATTAGTAGGACAAATCGGCGCTCGCCAAATACTTGAGTCAGTGAAGCATGTTTAATATAAACAGTGTGCTTTATAACAATTAGGGAGGTTTGTGTCATGTTTGTCCTCCTACAGAAACCATATTAAAACACTTTTTTTTTTTTTTTCCCCTCATCTTTTTCCATTTTTCATACATTTTTGAAAAAGCTCCAGAGAGCCACTAGGGCGGCGCTAAAGAGCCGCATGCGGCTCTAGAGCCGCGGGTTGTCGACCCCTGTCCTAGGGTGTGAATGTTGTCTGTCTATCTGTGTTGGCCCAGCGATTAGGTGGCGACTTTTCAAGGGTGATTGATTGATTGAATTATTTATTCAAACCTGCACAGTACAACAACACACATTTTTTTTTTTTTTTTACATTTTGGCAGGGACATTTATGCAAGGCTTGAAAAGGGGTTGGATGAAGCAGATGCTTATAATATCCCAACCCCTCTCACTCATTCCACATTTAACATAAACAATATAATACAAGAACAATACTATACAAACAAAAACAAGAAAAGCTCCTGTACACTAACAATACAATAGTACCACTGTTACTATGCGACAAGACAAGACGAGACAAAACACACACACGCACACACACACACACACACACACACACACACACACACACACACACACACACACACACACACACACAGGCCCAAACACTCTCTGACCATACACCTCTCTCTCATCGCTCTGTGCTGAGGGCATCACTCTCTTTCCTCCTCGTACTTCTTCAGTACTTCTTTTTTAAACAGTCTTTTAAATGTAATCATGTTAGAACAGCTTTTTAACTCTTCCCCTAAGTTGTTCCACAGACTGACTCCACGCACAGAAATGCACATTGATTTTAAAGTTGTTCTAAATTTAGGAAATTATAATTTGTTGTTTCCTCTTAGACTGTAACTATGGTGAGTATCTCTATCCTGGAATAGGTTTTATATATTGGATGGTAGAGAGTTTTGGGATGCCCTAAACATAATTTGAGCAGTTTTAAAATTGATCACATCGTGCAGTTTAAGTTGCTTTAACTCCATGAATAGTGGATTTGAATGATGTAAGTAGTGAACATTGGACACAATCCTAATGGCCTTTTTCTGTAGAGTGACTAAAGGCTGTAGATGAGATTTATAACAATTTCCCCAGACTTCAACACAATAGTTTAAATATGACATAATGAATGAATGATACAATAACAGCAGAGCATTGGTGTTCAATAAATGACATGATCTCCTCATCATTCCAACACATTTAGCAACTTTTGTCCTCAGGTCATTTATATGAGGCTTCCATGATATATTTTCATCTATCACCACTCCTAAGAATGAATTTTGTTGAACATATTCTATTGGTGTATCATCAATAACAATCCTGATGGGTATATTACATTTGCGATTGCTAAAGAGTATGATTTTGGTTTTCTTTAAATTCAGAGATTAAACCAAGTTTTTAACTTGATCATCTCCTCAGTTACAGAGGCCAGAAGTTGCTTCACGTCGTCACCTGCACATGTAATGGTTGTATCGTCTGCAAAGAGGAAAAAAGGGTGTAGGCCGCCTTCCGCCCTAATGCAGCTGGGATAGGCTCCAGCATGCCGCAACCCTGAGAGGGACAAGCGGTATAAAATGAATGGATGGATGTAGAATTGATACTAACCATATTTAGATGGATACGCCAACACCTAGTTTAAAGCTCCCCGAGGCTGTTCCCTGGTATCAGTTGAAAAATAGTGAAGTGATATCAGGAACTGTATCACATACATATTTCATATCGTATTGTGCTGGAGGCATGTGTGTGTCTGTACAATTTATAATTGGGAATTTACAACTAAAAAAAAGATTATGCATACATATATACATGTATATACACACACACATATAAATATATATATATATATATATGTATATATATATATATATATATATATATATATATATATATATATATATATATATATATATATATATATATATATATATATATATATGTTGCTTTATTAATTTAATTCAATATTAACATACAGTAAAGTGTATAAATAAGTAATGATATTCATTAATAGGTAATAGGTACTACAATATATTAACAGCATATAGGGTTGTACGGTATACCGGTACTAGTATGGTATTGCGGTACTAATGAATCAAAAACGGTACTATACTCTGTTTAAAAAGTACCGATTCCCCTTTTAAAAAAAATAAAAAATACGGGTATGACAGAGCGTCGTCTAGTCATGACATTTCTGGTTTTACGAGCAGAGGAGCATGTTCGGCAGCGCACAATCACAGAGTACTTACAATCAGACAAAGTGTGTGGACAGAAAAAGGGAGAACGGACGCATTTTGGCCTAAAAACTAACGATAAAGGTGAAGTTATAACACTGAAACGCCCTCAGGAAGAGGTGCTTTAAGACATGGCTAGCTGGCTAGCGGCTAACGTCCATCCGCTGTCGGCAGTGTTTTAGCTACTTCTAAATCACTAATCCTCGCATCCATGGTGACAAATGAAGTAAGTTTCTTACAATTATCATCCCTGCAGGACGAGGAATAGCTAAACATGGGTCACTACACACCGTAGGAGGATACAATAGCTCACGAATAACGCCGGTCCTGAATGTAAACAAATGCCAAGGGTGGATCTACACCTGACATCCACTGTAATGATATCAAGTACAAGAGCATATCTAGTCGATACTACTATGATTACATCGATATTATTTCCTGTTTTAAAAATTCATATTATGTTTATAAACTAAGGAAATATGTCCCTGGACACATGAGGACTTTGAATATGACCATTGGATGACCCTGTAAATAATTGGTATCGGATCGATAACTAAATATGTGGTATCATTCAAAACAAATGTAGAGCATCAAATAACAGAATAATAAGTGATTATTACATTTTAACAGAAATGTAGATAAATCAAATCAAATCAAATCAACTTTATTTATAAAGCACATTTAAAATTTACCACAGGGGTAGCCAAAGTGCTGTACAATGAGCAGGTTAAAAGATAAAACGAGTACCGAGCAAACACAACACAACACAAACAGAACATGATAAAAAATAAATAATTAAAATAGAATTAATAAAAACATAAAAACATAAAAACAGGATCACAGCAGGTGTATTATGGGGCGCCATAATACAGATAGAACATGTTGAAACGGAAAAGAAGCAGATATTCACAGTAAATGAACAAGTGGATTAATAATCAATTTTTACAGCTTGTCCCTCATAATTTTGACAAAATAATAGAATGATAAATGACACAATATGTTACTGCATATGTCAGCAGCTAAATTAGGAGCCTTTGTTTGTTTACTTACTATTAAAAGACAAGTTGTCTTGTATGTTCACTGTTTTATTCAAGGCCAAAATTGTTATTCGATTGTAATGGCATACAAAAATAAACAAGATTTACTATACATTTTTATTCAATGCAAAAGTGCTAAAAACTGAAAATCATACACAATCATTATTTTTATAGCTTTAGTTTTTATTGCACATTTTTGGTACAAAACATTAAATTAATATATATATATATATATATATATATATATATATATATATATATATATATATATATATATATATATATATATATATATATGATGAGACAAGTGCAAGTATAGGAGTCCGCTTTTTACAATCTATCCAAAAATGGTTTTGTCAAGTTAGATATTATGTTCTTGTCTCTGATTAGTCTTGAATTCTGAACCATTTCCTCCGTTTGTTATTGAACTCTGGCCAGTGTAGATCTTTACTAATTATCTGTCCTTTGCTTTTATGTCTACATTTACCAAGTAGATGCCTGCAGGTGACATAGGGATTTTGTATCCAAGAATGATCAGCAATGCTGTCACCAGGTTGGAAGGAAATTTTAGTGACGTGACCCAAAGATGCAAGGTCGGTAAGCTAATATTATTTCATAACTGAAAGAAAACGCACTCACGAGGGAGTGGGGAAACACGGGACTAGGAAAAAAGAAATAAAAGAAGACAACTGGTCCGTATTGCCGGTAGTAAGTCGGACCCGTTTCAAGTGAGGGTTGGACTCTGCCAAGGCTGCCCTTTGTCACCGATTCTGTTCATAACTTTTATGGACAGAATTTCTAGGCGCAGTCAAGGCGTTGAAGGGATCCGGTTTGGTGGCTGCAGGATTAGGTCTCTTCTTTTTGCAGATGATGTGGTCCTGATGGCTTCATCTGGCCAGGATCTTCAGCTCTCACTGGATCGGTTCGCAGCAGAGTGTGAAGCGACTGGGCTGGGAATCAGCACTTTCAAGTCCGTGTCCGTGGTTCTTCCCCGGAAAAAGGTGAGTGCCATCTCCGGGTTGGGGAGGAGATCTTGCCTCAAGTGGAGGAGTTCAAGTACCTCGGAGGGAAGAGTGGATCGTGAGATCGACAGGCGGATCGGTGCGGCGTCTTAAGTAATGTGGACACTGTATCAATCCGTTGTGGTGAAGAAGGAGCTGAGCCGGAAGACAAAGCTCTCAATTTACCGGTCGATCTACGTTCCAATCCTCACCTATGGTCATGAACTTTGGGTTATGACCGAAAGGACAAGATCACGGGTACAAGCGGCCGAAATTATTTTCCTAAGCCGGGTGGTGGGGCTCTCCCTTAGAGATAGGGTGAGAAGCTCTGTCATCTGGGAGGAGCTCAAAGTAAAGTCACTGCTCCTCCACATCGAGAGGAGCCAGATGAGGTGGTTCGGGCATCTGGTCAGGATGCCACTCGAACGCCTCTCTCGGGAGGTGTTTAGGGCATGTCCGACCGGTAGGAGGCCACAGGGAAGAACCAGGACACGTTGGAAAGACTATGTCTGCCAGCTGGCCTGGTAACTCCTCAGGATCCCCCGGGAGGAACTGGACGAAGTGGCTGGGGAGTGGGAAGTCTGGGCTTACCTGCATAGGCTGATGCCCTTCGGAGTCTTGTTCATGAATGAGGGATGAGTGAATCGTGAGATCGACAGGTGGATCGGTGCGGCGTATTCAGTAATGCGGACACTGTATCAAACCGTTGTGGTGAAGAAGGAGCTGAGCCGGAAGGCAAAGCTCTCAATTTACCAGTCGATCTACGTTCCCATCCTCACCTATGGTCATGAGCTTTGGGTTTTGACCGAAAGGACAAGATCACGGGTACAAGCGGCCCAAATGAGTTTCATCCGCCGGGTGGCGGGGCTCTCCCTGAGAGATCGGGTGAGAAACTCTGTCATCCGGGAAGAGCTCAAAGTAAAGCCGCTGCTCCTCCACATCGAGAGGAGCCAGATGAGATGGTTCGGGCATCTGGTCAGGACGCCACTCGAACGCCTCCCTCGGGAGATGTTAGGGCACGTCCAACCTGTAGGAGGCCACGGGGAAGACCCAGGACACGTTGGGAAGACTATGTCTGCCGGGGTCTTGTTCACGAGTGAGGGATGAGTGGATCGTGAGATAGACAGGTGGATCGGTGCGGTATCTTCAGTAATGCGCATGCTGTATCAATCCGTTGTGGTAAAGAAGGAGCTCAAAGTAAAGCCGCTGCTCCTCCACATCAAGAGGAGCCAGATGAGGTGGTTCGGGCATCTGGTCAGGATGCCACCTGAACGCCCGAACGAGGTGTTTAGGGCACGTCCGATCGGTAGGAGGCCACGGGGGAGACGCAGGACACGTTGGGAAGACAATGTCTCCCGGCTGGCCTGGGAACGCTGCTGCCCCTGCTACCCGACCTCGGATAAGCGGGAGAAGATGGATGGATGGATGGAAGTGCAAATAATAAGGGTACAAACCACAAAACTTCTTTTGTATGAGGCAAACGTGCAGCAGAACAATAGGCAGCGCAGAGCAGTGCATAAAAATTAACTAAAACAGGAGACTGATTGGCAACCGGGTGCAGATGTGTGCCGGTTGCCAATCAGCAGCCTGTGCACAAAGAGAAAAAGCAAACGTAAGTCCAAAACAGCCGCAAAAGTCTAACAAATGCATTGTATATAATATAAAAATGAAATAGTTCCTTGTAACGACTGGGTCACATTTTACTGCGGGGGTAGTTCTCCCAAGATGCAGCAGGAACTCCGGAGGCGACGTGAAGGTGAGGCAATTATTTATTGTCCATGAAATCATGCAAAAATACAAAAGACCAAAAAGCGTACGGATAGCGTGGGAGCTATGACGAAGCTCAGCACAGGGACAGGAATCAAAGATCGTAGAAAAATACTTAGCCTACGGGTTGCATGGAAGCAAGTCGAAAACGTCGTCACTGGTGCGTGATGCAAACAAGGAAGCCAGCCTGATTGTGGCGAGAAACGGGAATAAATAGCTCTCTGATTAGTGCCCAGGAGCAGGTGAGCGTCCCAAACACTAATCAGAGGCAGGTGAACTTAATCTGCAGTCATGGCAACTAAAGCACAAACCCAGGGGTGCTGAACACAGATTTGGGGAAGTCAAACTAACAGAACAAAACAGGATCCGGGCAACGGATCATAACAGTTCCTATCACAATTCCAAAAAAATATGTGCATTAATTTCTCTACATCTGTTTTTATGCAGTTGTTTCCTTTTAATTTTAGGTATTACAAAAAAAAAAAAAAGTAGTATATTCTTCCAGGATACAGGAACTCCATTTAGCCCCACAAATTGGTGGATGTATTATGAATTTTAGGCCATTAATAATAAAAAAAAATATTGCAATATAAATGGATGTCAGAACTGATTCCCCTTGACTTTGTATCTAAGTATCCTTCTTTTAGTCATTTTAAAGTAAAGTTAAAGTACCACTGATTGCCACACACATACTAAGTGTGGTGAAATGTGTCCTCTGCATTTGACCCATCCCCTTGTTCACCCCCTGGGGTGAGGGGAGCAGTGGCCGCGCCCGCAAATCATTTTTGGTGATTTAACCCCCAATTCCAGTTCTTTTGTCCTGGAATAATAGAGAAATGATGTTGCAAACTACAAAATTAACCCCCGATCGCCTACCCGGGAGAATCATTTCCGAGCTGTGTCGTCACGAATTGCTTTAGAGTAAAGCATCGTATGACCCAGTGGTGGGTCGTCAGGGCCAGCAAGGCCTTCTCTGCTGGTCTAAAATAACCAGAAATCCTGATCATAATTAAAGATAAAAGTATTCTTATTCTTCTCATGTTATATGATACTCCTTCCAGCGCTGTTGTTTTTAGTTTATTGAGTCTTTATCCAATCAGAATTCAGCTAACTTATGTTGCCATGCTGTACGAAATCTGCCCGGGGCCTTCAGAATCAACAATGCTGGCGTCTATGCACTGTAAGTGAACGGGGACATACAGTTGATAGACAGTTGCGATAGCCAATCAGAGTTGTTGTCAGTAAGTCCTTCTAGATGGCCTAAGGCAGATATATATTGTGATGTTATGAACTAGGTAACAGAAGAACTCCATTACCCAGGATGCCACAGTAGTGAAGAGCATTCACAGTAGCCGCGTTTAGCCATGCCGGCAACGGGATGTTTTTGATGAGCACGCTGTGGAGTAAACTTTAAGAACTCAGCCAACACGCCTCGTCTGCACCTTTTATGATTAGACAAGATAACACATATATTTGCAAGGCCATTTTCAAGAAGGATATTAAAAGAGAAACTACATCTTGTGAGACGATGTCGGCCAACCCCGGAAGCTCGAATGGGTTCTACAGATTTAGTTCAGATATTTTATTTCTTAATTTTTTGACGTTCAATGTGTTTTTTGCAATTTCAATTTTGACAGTACCACATAAGATATGTTTTAATTGCTGATGCAGGTTTATTGATTTTTTAAATGTGCCAGAAAATAACCCGTTTTGTACACTGTTGATGTGGTTCAATACTCAGTAGTGCATAAATGTGTTCCTGTATAGTATTTCTCCAGCAATGGTCACGTAGTGACATCAATTATGGTATTTTGAGAGGTAATCATTGAAGTCGGACATGACTGAAGGCCTAGGTGGGAAACGCACGGCCCGCCACTGGTATGACCACAACAACACAAGCCCGCTGCTTGGTGAAGCGAGCAGCAGGTGTGCTAATGGGGTTTTCACTATTAGGAGGTTACAGACAGACTGGAGACTACTAGCAGGCTAATGTACGCATAAACATGGCTGATACATAAATGCCTCATAGTGGAAGCATTTTTTATTTATTTATTTTTTTTAAATTAATCAATCCAACAAAATAATACACAAGAATACCATCCATCCATCCATCCATCCATCCATCCATCCATCCATTCTCAACTGCTTATCCGGAATCGGGTCGCGGGGACAACAGCTCCAGCAGAGACCCCCAGACTTCCCTCTCCAGAGCAACATTAGCAACTTCCTCCTGGGGGATCCTGAAGCGTTCCCAGGCCAGAGAGGAGATGTAATCCCCCCATCTGGTCCTTGGCCTGCCCCGGGGTCTCCTCTTAGGGAGACACTCTTGAGGCATCCACACGAGATGCCCGAACCACCTAAGCTGGCTCCTTTCCAAGCGAAGAAGCAACGGCTCTACTCCGAGTCTCTCTCGGGTGACTGAACTTCTCACCCTATCTCTAAGGGAGATGCCAGCCACCCTTCTGAGGAAACTCATATTGGCCGCTTCTATCCGCAATCTTATTCTTTTGGTCATGACCCACACTTCATGACCATAGGTGAGTGTAGGAATGTAGATCGCTCGGTAGACCGAGAGCTTTGCCTTCTGGTTCAGCTCTCGTTTCGTCACAACAGTGCAAGGCAAGGCAACTTTATTTGTATAGCACTTTTCATACACAAGGCAGACTCAAAGTGCTTCACAGACAACGAAGTGAAATGAAAGAAAATAAAAGCAAAATTAAAATGCAGACAATAAAAATAAAAACAGTGTGGACGTTAAAAGTTAAAAGATTAAAAGATTTAGCTGAAAGCTAAGGTGAACATAAACGTTTTCAGTCTAGTTTTAAAAGTAGTCAGAGTTGGGGAAAGTCTGACATCTTCAGGAAGTTTATTCCAGCTATTTGTTGCATAGTGACTGAATGATGCTCTCCCTTGATTTGAGTTTACTCTGGGAACCGCTAACAGATTGGTCTCAGAAGATCTTAGTGATCTAGAGGGCTTATATAGTGGGAGCATATCAGTGACCATGTAGTGATTGATATGTGAGCAGGAGGATTTTGAAATCAATTCTCTGATGTACAGGGAGCCAATGTAAGGATTTAAGAATTGGTGTAATATGCTCACATTTTTTGGTCTTTGTTAGAACTCTAACAGCAGCGTTCTGAACAAGCTGTAGCTGCCGGACAGTTTTTTGGGGAAGACCTGCAAGGAGACCATTACAATAGTCTAGCCTACTGGTAATAAAGGCACGTTTTTCTAAGTCTTGAGCTGACATGAGCCCTCTAAGTCTTGTTACATTTTTGAGGTGATAGTAGGCCGATTTTGTTACTGATTTGATGTGACTGTCGAAATGTAAATCAGAATCTAAAATAACCCCAAGATTTCTGGCTGTATTTGAGGTTTTCAGGGACAGTGATTGAAGGTGTTGGATGCGGCAGAAAGACTGCACTACTGCCCCAGCGGCTCAGATTCTCCGGCTGATTTCCTTCTCCATCTTTCCCTCACTCGTGAACAAGACCCTGAGATACTTAAACTCCTCCACCTGGGACAGAGTCTCGTTCTCTACCTGGACTGTACGAACCATCGCCTCAGATTTGGAGATGCTGATCCTCATTCCAGCCGCTGAACACTCGACTGCGAACCGATCCAGTGAGAGTTGAAGGTCACGAACCGATGGTGCCATCAGGACCACATCATCTGCAAACAGCAGTGACGCAACCTTTAGCCCCCCGAGACGTATACTCTCTCCGCCATGGTCACGACTCTGCCTAGAAATCCTGTCCGTGAAAATCACAAACAGGATAATAACACCATAATGATACAATTCCAATTCCAAAACCAAACCCGGCACAGAAACATTCAGAATTGCAATCAACACAGCAACTGAGAGGACAAAAAGTAGTCAAACAAAAATGAATAATATCAACAACAGTATCAATATTAATAGGAATTCCAACATAGCAGTGATTAGAAATTCGCCATTGACATTATATCACAGCCATTTATATAAAAAAAATAAAAACATTTAAAAAATGGTGGAGTTTGACCCACTTGGACCTTAACCACCTAAATCGCAGGAATAAATCAATTCTACACAAACAATTTAGGTTCCAGAGTCTTCTATGACGGCATGTAATGATTAATATGCACGTGTAATGCGCAAATTAACTGTTTAGTGATTATTTTGTTATTTTATGGTTGCTCTTTTGTGGCTTCACTTCTTGTAACCGATCCTAAATGTCTGATTCACAAGCAAACTAAGGATGTGATTATATGAATATGGGAGGAAAAAGTTGGCCTAATGTTTGGTGGGTGGGTGGGAATGGGGGGGACCAAGCATACCGCAGGTTTTATTCTGAGCATATGCTGTGAAGATGAGAAGGCGGCGAGACGAGCGTGCAGGGGGGGGGGATGTGTTTGGTGGATTGGAGAGACTATAAAACACACACCCACGCTCCTTTGGGACGGCTCAGGGACTAGAGACACCATTGGAAGTGTCGTTCGTAGAGTTTGTGTTTGTTTCCGGACGGAAAAACAATACGCCGCAGAGATTTTTAATGACGATGAAACCTGGAGCATAAATGAGTACATGTATATGAGTTGATAGGGAAGTAAAATGTGTATTCTGGGTTGAGGGGGAAGGGGGTAACTAACATCTTGATTGAGAAAAAAAAAATATTTCAACACAGGAGATAATTTGTTTTTGTTAGTTTGTCGGTCCTTATAATATCTTCTAGTTGATGGAGGAAGATGCAAGTTTGTTCATTTGGGCAGAGAGGACATTCTGGGGCAGTGGCCCATTTCATGCGATATGGGGAGAATAATCTAAACTTTATTGGAATTTGCACAGAATTGTGTACTTTTTAATGAACATGAGCCACCTATCCAGAAGGTTTCATGGAAATTCCTTACAGTACCGTATTTTCCGGACTATAAGGCGCACATAAAATCTTTTTTGTTCCTCAAAACTCGACAGTGCGCCTTATAACCCGGTGCGCCTAATGTACGGAATCATTCCGGTTTTGCTTACCGACCTCGAAGCAATGTTATTTGGTACATGGTGTAATGACAAGTGTGACCAGTAGATGGCAGTCAAACATGAGAGATACGTGTAGGCTGCACTATGATGGCAATATGACTCAAGTAAACAACACCAACATTTTATATGTTCCATTGCAAATATAGAACATTACACACGGCTCTCAAAAATCTATCAACATGTTTTAATTTGACTTTGGTAAGCTATGAAGCCTCACCGCTTGATGGATTGTATTGTGCTTCAAGTTTTACTATGGTGTGTGTATAAGGTAAGACAAATGATCTGGTGTTTTGTTTCGCAATATTATGCAAAAGCAACTTTGCGTACCTTCTGGTACCTGCTGATCTGTATTTGGGATCTGCATAAATCCTGAAAATTTGCGTGCATCCGCCTTTGTAGTCCGTGCTGACACCGTAGTCGATAATCTTATTTTTCTCTATCTTATTGTTATGGGACATTCATCCTCCGCTGTTGCCATTTCTAATATAAAGTAGTGTAAAGTTCTTACTTATATCTGTCAGTAAACTCGCAATGAAAGTGCTAAAACATACCGGTGTAGTGAGTGTACATTATTCACCCAAGGAACTTTAGTTATTAGGGAGTTTCGGTCGGACGTTTTTTCACGGGACACATTTCCGGTGTTGTTATTTATGGATGAGGAGATGCTGCTCTGTTATTGATTGAAGTAAAGTCTGAATGTCATTAAAACAGTTAGCTCCATCTTTTGACACTTCTTCCACTCCCGTCCTTGCACGCTACACCGCTACAACAAAGATGACGAGGAGAAGACGCTACCGAAGGTGAGCCACGGAAATAAGACCGCCCACAAAACGGCGCATCCGGAAGCGACTGTCAGAAAGCGGCTTGAAGATGATCTGTAAAACATCATCTATGCATCATTTTGACCAAAGAACCACCATTACATGTTATGTAGACCACAAGGAAGTGTTTTACATTTAGAAAAAAGAAAAATGATAACATGACTCCTTTAATGTGCCCTATAATCTGGTGCGCTTTATATATGAAAAAAGATCGAACATAGACCATTCATCGGCGGTGCGCCTTATAATCCGGTGCGCCCTATGGTCTGGAAAATACATTTTGTTATGCTACAGCTGTATTCCAAAATGGAATACATTCATGTTTTCCCTAAAAAATCAACAGACAATAAAGTAACATTTATTGACCATGTGATATAATTTTTTTAATTTTGCAAAATGTTTAAAAAGTAAAAAAAAGTTAAAAAAATAAAAATCCAAATTAGTTACAGCCCCAAGTCTTTTTGAATGCAATGCAACAAGCTTGGCACACCTATTTTTGGGCAGTTTCGCCCATTCCTCTTTGCAGCACCTCTCAAGCTCCATCAGGTTGGATGATAAGCGTTGGTTTTCATCCAGTATGTCTCTGTACATTGCTGCATTCATCTTTCCCTCTACCCTAAAAAAACAGTCCTTTTGGGTTATTGTCTGAAGAATTTGGAGGACAACATGTTTATATTTGTTTATGGAACAATCTTTTTTTTTTTTAATACAACATTTGTAATCAGTCCAACAAAGTAACACACAATAATACCATAATAATACAATTCCAATTCCAATTCCAAACCAAACCAAACATTCAGAATAGCAATCAACGGAGTAATTTAGAGGACACACAAACATGACACAAAACAATCCAAAGTAGTCAAACGAAAATGAATAATATCAACAACAGTATTAATATTAATAAGAATTCCAACATAGCAGTGATTAAAACTCCCTCATTTACATTGTCATCACAGCCATTTATTAAAAAAAATACAAAATAAAATAAAATTAACAATAGTGTCACAGTGGCTTACACTTGCATCGTATCTCATAAGCTTGACATTGTGTCCAATATTTACCACAAGAATAAAAAGAAGTCATATTTTAGGTTCATATGATAGTTAAAACAAATGTAAATAATGGATCACATATTCCAATATATGACTCAGTATTATCTAAATGCAGTTTTTTCTACTGATATCATCTCCACAACCAGTCAGTATGAAGTTATGGAACAATCTTGACAGTGAAATAAAACAATCTAAGTCTCATACTGTATTAAAAAAAAAAAAAAAAAAAAAAATCATGACAATGACAAGATATGACTTTTTTTTAGATTGTTTTTAGATAGTAAATGATTGTTTCCATGTTTAGTTATTATGTTGTATGTTATGAAATATGTGCAGCTGGGTTAGGCTCCAGCACCCCCCGCACGACCCTGAGAGGGACAATGGATGGATATGAAATATGTACGTTATGAATATACTTTTGCATCTCATTGCCCATAATTGTGGTGCATTCAAGGACCCTAGATTAAAGTTATAAACGGAGGCGTCCCTAGTTTTTAAAGACATGGGGAGACTTAACTCCCAGGAGATGCACTCATATTCATCATAATAATGTAATCTTATGATTTATATTATTCACTGATGATAATCCTACTTAAATCAACTAATCTCTACTTTACACTCTGAAGTATAGGGAAAACTTGACAGATTTATAATCATATTTAAGTGAATCATATTTAAGTAATCAAGTGCCCAAAAGGATCCCACATTGGTTACTCAGTCTCTGAGCTTTTGATTTTAATCAAGTATGTCTGCAAGGGGCAAAGAAAGTCAGCACTTCGATAAAAAAAAAAAAAGTGAAATACACAATTAAATTAAAAACAGACTTCCTAACAAAGTAGGAAGTTGGTATCTGTGAGCTTCTTCCCTCCCCTCCCTCTCTGCTCATTGCCGTCATTGTCAAGAAGAATCATCAATAAAAGTAAATCTGATTTAACATTTATCCTCACTTATATTCAAGTATTTTTTTATTGTTTTTTGCATGTAAAACTAAACATATTCTGGTAACACTTTAGTATTGGGAACATATTCACCATTAATTAGTTGCTTATTAAAGTAACAAAGACTTAATTTAGAGTTATTTGGACACTAGGGGAACATATAAGGGTTAAGGTTAAGGTTACTAATAAGCAGTAATGCGGAGGTTATTGAGGGAAGACTCTTAGTTAATGGCTTACTGGTTGTATAATAAGGCCATGCAGGATAAGGCATTAATAAATAGTTAATAATGACTAATTAAGAGCCAATAAGTTACTAATTTGCATGTTAATAAGCAACTAATTAATGTTGAATATGTGTTCCCCATACTAAAGTGTTACCCATATTCTCTATAAAAATGTGTTGAGTGTTCATATCTGTGGCTTTGACCTTTTACAAACTTATTATGTACCTGTGGAGGTTGCCCTCCAGGGGGTTCTTCGGACCACCAAGCACCGACATGAGAGCCCGGTTCAGGGTTACAATACAGTTTTATTTTGTCACTCTTGCAGCAGGTTGCTTTCCAGCAACTGTCTTATTGTCTGTGTCAGTCTTGTTCTCGCTCTCACGCCAGCTCCCCTCCAGCTCCAAGAACCTGTCTCATCCCGGCTGCTAATATAAATGTGCCTTGCCTTTTTTGAGGCAAGGCACATTTTTCTCATTTAAAAAATCCGGAGGCACACCACCAGCAGAAAACGTTAAAAAAATTAAACTCCACCAGGTCGTCGTGCCTTATTTTGAGTTTGTTAGTGTTTTCCTGTGTGTAGTGCTTTAGTTCTTGTCTTGCGCTGTTATTTTGGTGGCCCTTCCTGTTTTGTTGGTGCTTTCCTGTAGCAGTTTCATGTCTTCCTTTGAGCGCTATTCCGCGCACCTGATTTGTGTTAGCAAGCAAGGCTATTTACATTGTTGCTATCCTTATTTGTCTGGACATTGTTGATTGTCATGTCAAGAACGGACGTACTTTGTGGACGCCGTAAGTTTTTGCTGTCGTCCAGCGTTCTGTTTCTGTTTACTTTGTAGCCAGTTCAATTTTACTTTAGTTTTGCATAGCCATTGCCTTTCCCTTTCGTTAATTTTTGGATCCCGATGTGGTCTGCATATTGGGATTACAACAAACCATCCTCGTCTCACCCGACACTTTACGACTTTTACAAAGCAATTAACTACCCGCTGCCACCTACTGAGTATTACGTGGTTACCCTGCCGAGTTTTACACAGCACAGACACTAAGCAACGGCACATTATTTGCAGATTATAATTATTGATTTGCAAAAAATATTTTTTGGCCCAATTAGGTGAAGTTGCATACTTTCCCACGGCACACCAGACAATATCTCACGGCACACTAGTGTGCCGCGGCACAGTGGTTGAAAAACACTGGATTAGATAACAAGGCCCACCTGGGCCATCTATGCACGTGTCGCTGACTTTGAGGCCGGTCCTGGCACACCCCGCTGCAGGCTCGCAGGCCACGCCCCCCTCCACAGTACCCATATCTAAATATGGCACCGTTTCATTTTACTTGATACCTCGTGGTAGTTAGGAATGTTCCAAACACGGTTTTAT
Source organism: Nerophis lumbriciformis (assembly GCF_033978685.3). Lineage (NCBI taxonomy): Eukaryota > Metazoa > Chordata > Actinopteri > Syngnathiformes > Syngnathidae > Nerophis > Nerophis lumbriciformis. The sequence continues at coordinate 16,139,194 of NC_084569.2, forward strand.
GTTACAGATTCTGATACTGATACCAATCACGTGTATTAACTGTAAATGCTATTGACAGTTCGACATTACCAATGTTAGGTTCTGGTCGCATGTCAGCGATGGTCGTGTTTCCCAGGATGCAAAAGGACTGCTATAAGCAGTGTGCAGGTAAGCAATTCTTTAATTCCATAGAACAAGGCAAAAACAAAGATGCCCCGCTAGGAAGCACAGGAAAAACTGTGAGTTCGCGACTTAACAAACTTGAATGGTTTTTGATTAAGCGGCACGTAGCAAGCAGCAAGCAAAACATGACAGTACGTGTCGCGTAGAGCAAGCAATGGACCCTCGAGTAAGGCAGGGTGACACCCGCATTTAAAGCTGATAAGTGAACCTCCTGTTTACTAATCAGATTAATTAGCGCCATAGTAACCTGAATGTAAACAAAATAAGGAGCGCTGAAAAAGAAATAGACTTTAAACTTGGTAAAAAAACAGGACGGTAATCATCACACTATTTAAACTACCGTATTTTCTGGACTACAAGGCGCACTTAAAATCCTTTTTTGTTTTTTACTCAAAACTCGACAGTGCGCCTTATAAACCGGTGCGGAATAATTCTGGTTTTGCTTACCGACCTCGAAGCTATTTTATTTGGAACGTGGTGTAATGATAAGTGTGATGAGTAGATGGCAGTCAAACATAAGAGATACGTGTAGACTGCAATATGACTCAAGTAAACAACACCAACATGTTATATGTTCCATTGAAAATATAGAACATTACACACGGCGCTCAAAAATCTATCAAAATGTTTTAGTACGACTTTGGTAAGCTATGCAGCCACACCGCTTGATGGATTGTACTGTGCTTCAACATACACGTTTTATTATGGTGTGTGTATAAGGTAAAACAAATTATCTGGCGTTTTGTTTCGCAATATTATGCAAAAACAACTTTTCTTACCTTCTGGTACCTGCTGATCTGTATTTTGGATCTGCATAAGTCCTGAAAATTTGCGAGTGTCCGCCTTTGTAGTCCGTGGTGACTCCTTAGTCGATAAGCTTCTTCTTTTCCTCTATCTTCTTGTTATGGGACATTCATCCTCCTCTGTTGCCATTTCTAATATAAAGTAGTGTAAAGTTCTTACTTATATCTGTCAGTAAACTCGCCATGAAAGCACTAAAATATACCGGTATAGTGAGTCTACATTATTCACTCAAGGAACTTTAGTTATTAGGGAGATTCTGTCGGCTGTTGTTTCCGAATGAGGAGATGTTATTGACGTTATTGATTTAAGTAAAGTCTGAATGTCATTAAAATAGTTAGCTACATCTTTTGACACTTCTTCCACTCCCGTCCTTGCACGCTACACCACTACAACAAAGATGACGGTGAGAAGACGCTGTCGAAGGTGAGCCACGTAAATAAGACCGCCCACAAAACGGCGCATCCGAAAAGCGACTGTCAGAAAGCGACTTGAAGATGATCTGTAAAACATAATCTATGCAACATTTTGACCAAAGAACCACCATTACATGTTATGTAGACCAAAAGGAAGTATTTTACATTTAGAAAAAAACAATAATAATATGACTCCTTTAATGCGCCTTATAATCTGGTGCGCCCTATGGTCCGGAAAATAACAGTAGTTCCTTATTCTCTTCCTCTGTGTGTAACATGTCCAGCCTTGTCCACCAGTGGTATTGATACCTGATAATGATACTTAAGAATTACAAATAATTGCAGTGATAATTATTAGCTTAGGAGAGCGGCTCCACACAGTGTATGGAGAAACTTAATTAGCTGCTTGCCAATGAAACTGAATACATTGTCAGCCAGCTGGGATCGACGTTTGTGTTCAGCAAGACAATGCATTTATCGGCAATGGCGGTCATATACTTTTTCACGGAAAGGGGCCGATACTGACCGATGGCCGATCGATCGGCACATCCTTACTAGTAGTACCAGCGTAATTTGGTAGGTGCTTATAAAAGTACCAAATTCAGTATCCATTTTTAATGAGGAGACTCAGGAAGTAAGGTTGTCCCGATACCATTATTTTGGTACTGGTACCGCTACCAAAATGTATTTCAATACTTTTCGATAGTTTTTCTAAATAAAAGGGGACCACAAAATATTGCATTATTGGCTTTATTTTAACAAAAAATCTTAGGTTACATTAAACATATGTTTCTTATTGCAATTTTGTCCTTAAATAAAATAGTGAACATACAAGACAACTTGTCCTTTAGTAGTAAGTAAGCAAACAAAGGCTCCTAATTTAGTCTGCTGACATATGCAGTAACATATTGTGTCATTTATCATTCTATTATTTTCTCAACATTATGAGGGACAAGCTGTAAAAAAATATTATTAATCCACTTGTTTATTTACTGTTAATATCTGCTTACTTTCTCTTTCAACATGTTCTATTTACACTTCTGTTAAAATGTAATAATCACTTATTCTTCTGTTGTTTGATACTTTACATTCGTTTTGGATGATACCACACATTTGGGTATCAATCCGATACCAAGTAGTTACAGGATCATACATTGGTCATATTCAAAGTCCTCATGAGTCCAGGGACTTATTTCCTGAGTTTATAAACATAATATACATTTTTTAAAAACGAAAGAAGATTTTGTGATGCTAAAAAATATCAATGTTATCATAGCAGTATCGACTGGATACGCTCCTGTACTTGGTATCATTACAGCGGATGTCAGGTGTAGATCCGCCCATGGCATTTGTTTACATTCAGGAACGGCGTCATTAGCGGTGACGCCTGTGAGCTACGGTGTTTAGTGACACATATTTAGCTATTCCTCGTCCTGGTCCTGCAGTGATAATGATACTTGTAAGAAACTTACTTTAGGTAAGAAACTTACTTTATTTGTCGCCATGGAGGCAAGGACTAGTGATTTAGCAAGCCATGTCTTAAAGTACCTCTTCCTGAGGCCGTTTCAGTGTTATAACTTCAGCTTTATTTTTAGTTTTTAAGCCAAAATGCGTCCGTTCTCCCTTTTCTGTCTACACACTGTGTCTGCTTGTAAGTACTCCGTGATTGTGCGCTGCCGAACATGCTCCTCTGCTCGTAAACCAGCAATGACACGACGTAACGACGGGGGGGGGCGGTACTTTTTAATAGGCGGTATAGTACTGAATATGATTCATTAGTACCACGGTACTATACTAATACCGGTATACCATACAACCCTATCAAGAAGTAAACATTCTGACTCAGTCGTAGGTCATGACTTTCCAACTTCCCACTTTCCTGGAAGGCAGCACAAGCATCAAACCAGACAAACGGCGACGACGGCAGCTTTCACCTTGGCAGAACTAAGGACATGACTAAGTGTTCTTCCTGCACGTGGACCACTGAGACACCTGACATTTAGCAGATCAAATACCTCCAGTCCAGCCTGGATGGAAACAGAGCGACCTGCTACTAAAACCGCTTCCAAACCCTTGTTGCTCATCCTCGAACGCAGTAACAACAACAAAAAACCCTGTTGCACTGCAAAACGGTTGAGAAATGGCAGAGAATAATCTGGAAACACTTGAGCTCTTTTATGCTTTTGACATTAAAAAACGAGCGTGGCCGAGGGCCAAACACACCCTCAAACATTTCGGGCTAATTGTTTCCTTCAGTCCGTTCAATACTCCCTTCCACCTCCGTGTGCCAACTAATAGGTTGACACAAAACCCACAATTGGTCGAGCAAACCGCTCATTATGCCGTTTTAATGGAATACATTTTAAGGCGAGCACCGGGGTGAAAGGTCAACAGGAGGTCCTCGCAAACGGCAGCTGTCACAGATGATTAAAAGCAGTCAAAAACGTAATTTGGCTCGTGGACCTCGCCGAGTGGACGACCTGGAATATGCATTTGGCTGCATTCCAAAGTGGGACACATCCACGAGTGAGATTCCGCCAGTGATGTTAAGAGAGACAGGAAATATGCACCTAAGGATGCAAGACCACTGCAAGGCACCGATGTGTACAAATAGGAGGCTCCACCCCGACCAATGTTGAATTGGAATAGAAAATTGCAATTAAAGCTGCAAGCAGCGATGGACGGGGCCGACTTTGACGTCACATAAAATCCAAACCGGAGCAGTAATCAAAACTCTTTTGTCAACTTTTAATCAGAAGGGTTCAATCTCTCTCCTGTGCTAGTTTGAAGCCAACACAACAAACGCGCTCAGAGGAGATAATGTTTGAAAAAAAGGTGACCGGTTTTTACAAAACTTTTGTTTTGAAGGGGGAATTGCAAACTTCCTGTTGATTTTTGCTAGACGTTGTCAAAATATGGAATGTAGGTATAGGTAAGACCTACAAAGAGGTTTTTGTTTCATGTCTCTAAGACATTCCTACTGGAAGTTACAGGCAGTTGTGTCTGTGTTTTCTTCCTAGGGGGTGTTAGAGCGCAATTTTGAGTTTTGAGGTTGGGTTTTTTATGAAAGTTGCCAGTCCTGATGTGTGTGTCCAGTTTGGTGAGTTTTGAAGCATGTTAAGGGGGGCAAATTACAGCTCAAAGAGGCAAAAGTGACTGTTTTTACTAAACTTTTGTTCTGAAGGGGGAATTGCAAACTTCCTGTTGATTTTTGCTGAAAAATGTCAGTTTATGAAATGTAGGTCTAAGTGAGACCTACATAAAGGTTTTTGTTTCATGTCTCTACGACATTCCTACTGGGAGTTAGAGGCAGTTTTGTCTGTGTTTTCTTCCTAGGGGGCGCGAGAGCGCAATTTTGAGTTTTGAGGCTAGGTTTTTTGATTAGATCGCAATTTTTGCCAGTCCTGATGTGCGTGTCAAATTTGGTGAGTTTTGAAGCATGTTAAGGGGGTCAAATTACAGCTCAAAGAGGCGGCGGAATAATAATAATAAAACCTTACAATTACAATGGGGTCCTCTGTCCCAAAGGGACATTGCGGTCCCTAATTATCAATCAGTCAATCAATCAAAGTTTATTTACAGTCGTGGCCAAAAGTTTACATACACTTGTAAAGAACATAATGTCATGGCTGTCTTGAGTTTCCAATCATTTCTACAACTCTTATTTTTTTGTGATAGAGTGGTTGGAGCACATACTTGTTGGTCACAAAAAACATTCATGAAGTTTGGTTCTTTTATGAATTTATTATGGGTCTACTGAAAATGTGACCAAATCTGCTGGGTCAAAAGTATACATACAGCAATGTTAATATTTGGTTACATGTCCCTTGGCAAGTTTCACTGCAATAAGGCACTTTTGGTAGCCATCCACAAGATTCTGGCAAGCTTCTGGTTGAATTTTTGACCACTCCTCTTGACAAAAATTGATGCAGTTCAGTTAAATTTGTTGGTTTTCTGACATGGACTTGTTTCTTCAGCATTGTCCACACGTTTAAGTCAGGACTTCCAGTTCCATTGGCAGCAAAACAGACCCAGAGCATAACACTACCACCACCATGCATGACTGTAGGTGTGGTGTTCCTGAGATTGTGTGTGTGTGTGTGTGTGTGTGTGTGTGTGTGTGTGTGTGTGTGTGTGTGTGTGTGTGTGTGTGTGTGTGTGTGTGTGTGTGTGTGAGAGATATAGTCTCTCCTTATCTTTGCTCCATTCATCACTAATTTATTAATGTCATAAATGTATTTAATTTATTATTGCACACATTAGTTACTTAGGCACTTGTTTATGTTTTTACCTAATCATTAATATGTATTGTTTACATTGAACAAAGAGAGCACAGTTTACCAAGTCAAGTTATTTGTGTTAAACATAATTGGCCAATAAAACTGATTCTGATATGTGCTTCTGTGATTGATTTATCAAACGTTTTAAACTGAGGGCTGCACACTTAAAAATCTAAACATGGGGGCGGGGCCAGTTTGGTAATATTTCCGTTTTAGAAACTTAAACAATATGTAATGTAGATTTTTTTTTTTTTTTTCATTTATTTATTTATTTATTTTTACTCTCCTCAAGTTTGGTCCCGGAGTCCCCAAAATGTCTTATTTTAAAAATAAGTCAAACACCATTATTTTTGTTAACTTTCAACTTATAAATCCCTCAACCAACTTCAGTTCTGTCGATATTAAGGTTTTTTTTTTTTTTTAATTGCCATTTTTGTGAAAGAAAATCCTATTTTTAATGGCAAAAAAAACAAAATATGCAATATTTTTCCCAACAAACGTTTCAAAATGGAATATTTGATGTGAAGAAATTGGAGCCTTAAATTGATCAATAGTGTATAACATTGATTATGATTCATGATTATTTTATGAGCAATTGTCATGATCCGTCGCCCGGATCATGTTTGTTTAGTTTTTTAATTCCCTCAGTTCCTGTTTTGTGCACCCCTGGGTTTGTTTTAATTGCCATGGGTGCAAATTAGTTTCACCTGCCTCTGATTAGTGTTTTCGGATCGCTCACCTGCTCCCGGGCACTAATCAGAGAGCTACATATTCCTGTTTTTCGCCACACACTGTCTGGTTGTCTTATTTGCTTCTACGCAACAAGTTACGTCGTCTACTTATTTGATTCCTTATGCTAAGCTTTCGTGCTAGCTTCCTTAGCTTTGCTTCCCGTGCGATCGGCACGCTAGTTTTATTTATTTTGTATCCTGCATGATTTATGCGAATAAATCATTGCCTCCGAAGTTTCCGTCTGCATCCTGGGAGAACAAACGTCGTAACAGCAATGACAGTTTAAAAAAAAAAAATCCACTAAAATTATTTGGGATCCTTTACTTTCAAAGTTTTATCTTTCTCCATAAACTTCAGATATATCCGTCGATTATAAGTTATTAACATTTTTGTTTCATGCCCTTTTTGTCAAAGAAAACTTTGCTTTTATACACAAACTTAAAAAATATGCAATATTTTCCCCTATAAATGTTTTTAAAGTGGAATATTTGAGCCTTAAATAGGTCAATAATTCTTACAAATCCCTAAACTAACTTCAGATCTGACGTTATTAAAAAAAAATTAAAATTGTTTTTGCCATTTTTGTGAAAGAAAATCCAATTTTTCATGGCAAAAAAACTAAATATGCAATATAAAAAAAAAGAGCCCCACTCATAAAAATATTAAAAATATGTCCTAGAATTGTATAATTATCGCGATCAACCTCAGATCCATCCATCGATATAAATCCAGATTTTTTTTTTAATGTATTTTTTTCAAAAACCAACACAGCCTGTTTTTTTTTTTGTTTTTTTTTGTGGTATTAGCACCAAATAAAGTATGCATCATTTTCCACAAAAACATTTTCAAAGAGGATTATTTGATGTGAAATAATTACAGCCTTAAATAGGTCAATAATTCATTACAACATTAATGTTAATTTATTATTATTTTTGAGCCATGGCAAGTTTAAAAATAAAACACACACTAAAGGTACCGGGGATCCAAAAGGACCCACTCATTAAATGTATGTTTTATTATGAAAATTAAACATACATTTTTGAAATATGTAATTCTTTGTGTAGTGGATTTATATAGAATAAAAGTGTTAAACAAGTTTATAAACTAATAAAGTAAATTAGTATATATATATATATATATATATTCTAATTTATGGAGATAGGCCTGTTTACTAATTAAGAGATTGTTTGCAATTTGCTTAAAGTAACATTTTTGACTACACTGTATTTGAAATTGAATGTTTGTCTGAATTCTGTTTTTATTAGCTGCAAGCTATATATAAATCAAAATATTATGAAAATTAAACATACATGTTTTGAATATGTAATTCTTTGTGTAGTGAATTTATATAGAATAAAAGTGTTACATTTTTTTCATAAACTAATAAAGTAAATTAGTTTGTTTTTTTTATATTCTAATTTATAGAGATACGCCTGTTTACTAATTATTAAAAGGGATTGTTTGCAATTTGCTGATAGTAAACATTTTGACTACACTGTAGTTAAAATTGAATGTTATTCTAAAATGTTGTTTTAATTAGCTGTAGGCTTTATAATAATCAAAATATTGTGAAAATTAAAAATACATTTGTGAAATATTTAATTCTTTGTGTAGTGAATTTATATATAATAAAAGTGTTCAAAAATGTTAATAAACTAATAAAGTAAATTAGTTTGTTTTTTGTATATATTATATTTATAAAATATATACACCTGTTTACTAATTATTAAAAGGGATTGTTTGCAATTTGCTTAAAGTACACAATTTGACTACACTGTAGTTAAAATTTAATGTGATTCTAAAATGTTGTTCTTATTAGCTGTAAGCTATATAATAATCAAAATATTATAAAAATTAAAAATACATTTTTGAAATATTTCATTCTTTGTGAAGTGAATTTATATATAATAAAAGTGTTCAAAAATGTTAATAAACTAATAAAGTAAATTAGTTTGTTTTTTGTACATATTATATTTATAAAATAGATACACCAGTTTACTAATTATTAAAAGGGATTGTTTTCAACTTACATTTTTTCAACCAAAATGTCCTGATCTGCCATGACAGTTTTGGACTTTTTTCAGTATTCTTTTTTTTTCCTTTTTTTTTTTTTATCATTTCCTGTCTATGCTCTTATTTTCTTAGTTCCACTTCCTTGTTGGCATGCTAGGTGGTTAGGTTACACCCTGTTGTGAGCGCTGATCTCCTCAGGTGTTCCTGGTTGGCACTTAGGGGTCTCACCTGTCCCTAATTATCTATCAGGTGGGTTTATCTTCCAGCGTCATTTCGCTGCTTGTACATACTGCATGAACATGTGGGGCTTTCTCTGCTATATGCCTTATTTTGCCTGCCTAATTAAAGGAATTTAATCTGCACATCTCAATACCTGTCTGTCTCTGCATCCTGGGGAGACACCATAGAACAGTTGGCTTATATTATCATTAATAGTATGTATTTATTTATTTTTTTACAAAAAATTGCAGTATTTGGGTGGATCTCGTGTGAGAAGAAGGTGGGGGCTAAATCCTTTTGCAATGCGGTCTGCTGAAAATGATTGAAAGCGCCACTCTGCAACTGACTAGGGGTCAATGTTGGAATTGTCACTTAACACATTTTAAGATATTCACCACTACCGCCTTCTGGCAGTTAAAGTGGATAGTGCACCGCTCAATGTCACGTTTCATGTGTCAAGTAAACCACAACAAATGGGGCCGAATGAATCTCATTCCTACTGTTTATATATTGAATAACAATTGCTCGTTGGTAGCTACATTAGTAGCTAAACCTAAACAAATCGCTAACATGAGCTGACAACACACAAAGCTGATGCGCATGTGAGTTACGTAAGATGTACAAAACCAGTGAAGTTGGCACGTTGTGTAATTCGTAAATAAAAACAAAATACAAAGATTTGCAAATAGTTTTCAATTTAAATTCAATTGAATAAACTGCAAATACAAGATGTTTAATGTTCGAACTGAAAATAATTGGGTTTTTTTTGCAAATAATCATTTACTTAGAATTTAATGGCAGCAACACATTGCAAAAAAATTGGCACAGGGGCATTTTTACCACTGTGTTACATGGCCTTTCCTTTTAACAACACTCAGTAAACATTTGGGAACTGAAGAGACCAAGTTTTGAAGCTTTCCAGGTTGCTTGGTGTACAGTTTAAGTTGTTCAACAGTCCGGGGTCTCCGTTGTGGTATTTTATGTTTCATATTGCGCCACACATTTTCAATGGGAGACAGGTCTGGACTACACGCAGGCCAGTCTAGTACCCACACTCTTCTACTATGAAGCCACGCTGTTGTTTCTGGGTGTTGTTGATAAATGGTTTTCGCTTTGCATAGTAGAGTTTTAACTTGCACTTACAGATGTAGCGACCAACTGTAGTTACTGACAGTGGTTATATGAAGTGTTCCTTAGCCAATGTGGTGATATCCTTTACAAACTGATGTTTTTTTTTCATGCAGTACCGTAATATCATTGCTTACGTGCAGTGATTTATCCAGATTCTCAGAACCTTTCGATGATATTACAAACCGTAGATGGTGAAATCCCTAAATTCCTTGTAATAGCTCATTGAGAAATGTTGTTCTTTAACTGTTCGACAATTTGCTCACGCATTTGTTCACAAAGTGGTGACCCTCGCCCCATCCTTGTTTGTGAATGACTGAGCATTTCATGGAAGCTGCTTTTATACCCAATCATGGCACCCACCTGTTCCCAATTAGCCTGTTCACCAGTGGGATGTTCCAAATAAGTGTTTGATGAGCATTCCTCAACTTTCTCAGTCTTTTTTGCCACTTGTGCCAGCTTTTTTTTAAATTGTTGCAGGCATCAAATTCAAAATGAGCTAATATTTGCAAAAAATAACAAGGTTTACCAGTTCAAACATTAAGTATCTTGTCTTTGCAGTCTATGCAATTGAATATAAGTTGAAAATGACTTGCAAATCATTGTATTCTGTTTTTATTTACAAATAACACAAGGTGCCAACTTCACTGGTTTTGGGTTTTGTAGTTTGTCATGTGCTAAAAGCCGGACGGTGCATAATGCTTACAACACTTTGGTAAATTAGCGCGCTCCAGGCAGCCGTGTAAATGTTGCAAACAGGATCAAAGAATATTTGTTTAAACTCGTATAAACAAGAGTAGTTTTTATGACTGTTCAAGTCAGTCATGATGCTACCAGAAAATAGCATAAAGATGATTATTGCCCTGACTGAGTTGAGATATGCTTCATAAATAAAGTACAATTTAAAACACAGCAATTCAGACCAGTTCAAAAACTTTGCGAGTAACTAGAATGTTTGCAGCAGATTCCTAAAAACACTACAACAATGTCATAAATTGATTTTACAGTAAAAAACTGCCTGCTCTGTCACCAGAATTTTACTGTGGAAATAACAGTACTGCCACTCTACATATCATTCACTGTAAAACAGTGGTCCCCAACCTTTTTGTAGCTGTGGACCGGTCAACGCTTGAAAATTTGTCCCGCGGACCGGTGGGGGGCAGGGGGGTGATTTTTTATTTTATTTTATTTTTTATTTTTTTTATTTTTTTATAAAGAAATACAATCATGTGTGCTTACGGACTGTATCCCTGCAGACTGTATTGATATACATTGATATATAGTGTATATATTGTGTTTTTATGTTGATTTAATTAAAAAAATAAAAAATAAAATAAAAAATAAAATAAATAAAAATATATATATATTTTTTTTTCTTGTGCGGCCCGGTACTAATCGGTCCGTGGACCGGTACCGGGCCGCGGCCCGGTGGTTGGGGACCACTTCTGTAAAACATCTGTTGATTTTACGGTAAAAACAAACAAACTGGCAGTTCAGTCCCCAGAATTTTATAGCTGTTCTGTTTTTTGATTTACAGTAATTTGCTGTAAAAATTACCATGGACTTAAGGATAAAAAAAAAAAAAAGGGGGCTCAGTTGCAATACTTTTATCGTAAAAAAAAAAAAAAAAATGGTAGCTATTTTCCATTTACAGTAAGACACTTTAAAAACTGGCAGCTCAGTCAGAATTTTACTGTAAAAATAACAGTGGTGACGTTTTTACATTCATTCTGCATAAAAACCGCTGTAAGTTTTACGGTAAAATCCTGGTGACTTTACACGCTATTTTTTTCCCCTGAAATTCATGACACTGACACTGACACAAAGTCAGAAATCCAAGGACATTGGTTCTCCGAAATAATCAAACTAAGACTAATTATAAAGGGAGAAATCCGGTCCCGGTCCTTAGCTTTGTGGAATTATGGCCCCCAAAACAATTTAGTATATGTTACATTCTCGCATTATTGTGGAAGTTGTGACCCAAAGACGCGGAGACAGGAGACAATGTCCAAAAAATAGAGTGCAGCAGGGAAGTGCACAGAAAACACAGGGTTGCTGTGCATGTAAAACAAAGCGCGCTCTAACAAATACGCAGCAATGGCCACATACTTACATCAAACATTGTTCCAGCAGCTGAAGCTGGCATATAAACCTTCTTGATTGGCGATCAGGGACAGGTGAGTCCACTGATCGCCAATCAAGAGCGGGTGAGGTAAACAGCGCTCGGAGGCAGGGAAATAAAGTCAATGCAACACATGCAAATAAGGAAGTCGGAACAAAATAAGAGCGCGAAAGAGGAACAAAACACCCAACACAGGAAAAAAGACCCGGTCCCCAACACTAAAACAACATAAATAAATTACCAAAATAATTTATTTATGTCAAAGTAGCCCGAATAGGGATATAAAAAAAAATGCACTAGAAAAAATGCATACTGAAATATAAGATGCATATGAACACAATTTCTAGTACAAAATGTGAGTTGTGCATACACCAACGTTTTGTTAATGCTCTAGCAAAACAAACTTACACTTCAATTATTGCGACTATTTGCATTTTTGGGCGGGGGGGATTTTTTATTTTAAGCATGATCTATTTTTTGGGGGGTGTTAAATACATTTTGTGTGTGTGTGTGTATATATACAGCCCGGTTAACGTCAGGTTAACCCAATGTGGCCCCCGAGTCAAAAAGTTTGGAGACCCCTGATTTAAAAGGTCTTAAACAGGTGTGTGGAGGGGGGCGTGGCCTACGGGCCTGCCGCGGAACGGGGTGTGCAACGACCGGCCTCGAAGACAGCAACAAGTGAGTGGATTGAATGGCCCAGGTGGGCTTTGTTATCTAATCACCTGTCGCCTTTATTAGCAGCAGCCGGAACGAGACATGTTGTTGGAGTTGGAGGTGCTGATGAGCGGACGCAGGAGGAAAAGACATTGTGCTGGAAAGCAGAAGCCTATTTGATATTTATGAAAATAAAACAGTGTTATACCCTGAATTCCGGGCTCTCCTGGCAGTGTGTGGTGGTCCGAAGAATCTATTAGCGGGCAACCTCTACAAGGTGTTTTTTTGCTATAGCTGTGAACATATTTGATCTTAATTCATAATTCCTACCTTGCGAAATTCATTTATCGCGATCATGTGCGGAACCAATTAACAGCGATAAAGGGACAACTGTATTGTTTGGCTTAAAATACCTCATAAAAAATAAACAATACAAAAATAAACGCCACAAAATTGAATAGCTCTCAGCATTTTATTTATTTTATAAAAGTAGCTCAGTTGGTAGAGTGGCCGTGCCACCAACTTGAGGGTTTTTTGTGATAGACTGTACGTTACAATATGATGGCACAGTTAAATTTGCTGCATGAAAGCCAGTTAATTGAATACAACATTTTTTAAATCATTAAAAATAATTTAAATAAAATAAGAAAGAAAATAGATGAATACACAAATAAATAAATAAATAATTCACAGAGTACATAATTATTTAATTACATAAAAAAACTATATAGGCTAATATAGGATGGTATTAAAGCTGAATGAAAATAAATTAAAGTGATAACTGGGGGGAAGTGGAAAATGATGTCTAGATTGTAACCAATGAGGTGTGAGAAAAAATTATAAAAATTAAAATGAAAAAATTAAAATCATTAAAAATTATTTAAATAAAATAAGAAATGAAATAGATGAATACACAAATAAATAAAAAATACATTCACAAAGTGCATAATTATTTAATTACTTAAAAAACTATATAGGCTAATATAGGATGGTATTAAAGCTGAATGAAAATAAATGAAAGTGTTAACTGGAGGGAAGTGGAACATGATGTGGAGATTGTAACCAATGAGGTGTGAGAAGGAAAAAAAGACATTAAAAATAATTAAAAAATAAAAAGGAAATAGATAAATACACAAATAAATACAAATAAATTCACAAAGTGCATAATTATTTAATTACTTAAACAACTACAACTATATAGGCTATTATAGGATGGTATTAAAACTGAATGAAAATAAATTAAAGTGTTAACTGGAAGGAAGTGGAAAATGATGTGGAGATTGTAACCGATGAGGTGTGAGAGAAAATTAAAAAAACACATTAAAAATAATACAAAAATATAAAAGGAAATAAATAAATACACACATAAATAAAAAATAAATTCACAAAGTTTATAATTATTTAATTACTTAAAAAACTAAAACTACACAGGCTAATTAATATAGGATGGTATTAAAGCTGAATGAAAATAAATGAAAGTGTTAACTGGAGGGAAGTGGAACATGATGTGGAGATTGTAACCAAAGAGGTGTGAGAAGGAAAAAAAAGACATTAAAATAATTAAAAAATACAAATAAAAAAGGAAATAGATAAATGCACAAATAAATACAAATAAATTCACAAAGTGCATAAATATTTAATTACTTAAACAACTACAACTATATAGGCTAATATAGGATGGTATTAAAGCTGAATGAAAATAAATTAACGTGATAACTGGAGGGAAGTGGAACATGATGTGGAGAATGTAACCAATGAGGTGTGAGAAAAAAAAAAAAAAAACACATTAAAAATAATAAAAAAAGGAAATAGATAAATACACAAATAAATAAAAAAATACATTCACAAAGTTTATAATTATTTAATTACTTAAAAAACTAAAACTATACAGGCTAATTAATATATGATAGTATTAAAGCTGAATGAAAATAAATGAAAGTGTTAACTGGAGGGAAGTGGAACATGATGTGGGGATTGTAACCAATGCGGTGTGAGAGTGTTGCTTCCTTCCAGCCAATCGCAGCCAGAAGGTGGAGTGTCGACTTTAAAGTTCCAACTCAAGTTGTGCAAACGTCAAGTGTGTCGCCCACACGGACTCCCAGCTCTCAGCCTGCACGAATGCAACCTCCGTGGCAGCCTCGGATGCGTAAAAACAACCAATAACTGTAGAACTGGAGGCTTGGTTGAAGGATTTTTAACCTGCGCGCATCGTGCGTAAAAGGCGCACTGACTCCTTTTTTTTTTTTTTTTTTTTTTTTCTAATTTACGGTTGCGGTGAGATTTGAATCATGCTTAAAATGACCGAGGATCACGACAAGTGTGTGGGCGACCACCCCTGCAGCCCCTCGGGCAGCAACAGCTCCATGTCTCAGGATGACTCCGACTCCGACGCGCCGTCCTCGCCGACGGGCTCCGACGGCCAAGCGTCTCTGCTCGCCGGTTTGGCCAAGAAGTTGGACTCGGAGGACGACGATCGTTTCCCGGCGTGCATACGGGACGCCGTCTCTCAGGTTCTGAAGGGCTACGACTGGTCCCTGGTGCCCATGCCGGTGCGGGGGAACGGATCCTTGAAGAGCAAACCGCACGTCAAGAGGCCCATGAACGCCTTCATGGTTTGGGCCCAGGCTGCCCGCAGGAAGCTGGCGGACCAGTACCCGCACCTGCATAACGCCGAACTGAGCAAAACACTGGGCAAACTGTGGCGGTGAGAAAACGGGCTTTTTTTATGAAATAAAACAAAAGTTATTTAGAAGCATGCGTTAAAGTATGCACAAATTAAAGCGAGTCTTGGATGAAAAGAAGGACAGTTATCTTTAAGGCTTAAAACACTAGCTCCTTATTCTCTCCCTCTATAATGTTTAACTTCATCCTCCAGTGATACTAGTACTTAATATACAAATAAATGCAGCTTATTTGCTGAAGTGGAGATTATTATTATTAGTTTAGAGCAGGGGTGTCAAACTTACGGCCCGTGGGCCGGATCAGGCCCACGGACAGGTTTTTATCCGGCCCGCGAGATGAGTTTGCTAAGTATAAAAATAAGCTGACATTTTTTAATGAAAGAAACTGCTGTTTTTAAATGTGTCCACTGAAAGTCCACAATAGCAATTATTTGTGTCCTCTGTCGCTTGGGGGCCGGAGCTATGTACCCTGTTAAGATAGAGGAGTGTTTTTCAACCACTGTGCCGTGGAAGATGATGTAATTTCACCTATTTGGGTTAAAAATATTCATTGCAAACTAGATAGATGGATAGTACTTTATCGATTCCTTCGGGAAAATTAAAATTCCTGCAACATTGGACAGAATTGAGATCAAATTTAAAAATTAAGTAAAGACTAAATAATGGGGGTGTAAATGGAAATAAAATAGAAACTATGACAATGAGAATAAAAATAAAAAGCAACAATAAGCATAACAAAATATAACAGTAAAAATAAGAATATAACAAGAGAAACTAGGCAGTAGTGACCATGTTATAAAAATGTATTGCCCTGTTAATTGCACTGTTTTTGGTTGCAGTTTATTTCAGTATTGTTATTGTTCTGCATCCCCTGTCATCCTAGTACCCCCCCCTCCACCCCAGAGAGGAGTTGTATACTAGTATAACCAGTAATTATAATCCCCAAATTTGCCGTTGTTGAGTGTCGGTGCTGTCCCGAGCTCGGCAGAGTAACATTGTAATACACGACGACAGCGGGAGGTAGGGTGAAGGTAAAAAAAAAGGTATCTAATGCTTAAACCAAAAATTAACAAAAGGCGAGTGCCGCTAAGAAAATGTATTAATGCTTAGGGAATGCTATGCAAAACGAAACTAAACTGGCCTGCTGCAAAGTAAACAAAAACAGAATGCTGGACGACAGCAAAGACTTACTGTGGAGCAGACGGCGTCCACAAAGTACATCCGAACATGATATGACAATCAACAATGTCCACACACAAAAGAAGGACAGCGACAACTTAAATAGTCTTGATTGCTAAAACAAAGCAGGTGCGGGGGGAAGCGCTTAAGAAAGACATGAAACTGCTACAGGAAAATACCAACAAAACAGGAAAAGTCACCAAAATAGGAGCGGAAGACAAGAACTAAAACTCTACACAGAGGAAGACACCAGAAAACTCCAAATAAGTCACGGCGTGATGTGACAGGTCGTGAGAGTACACCTACTTTGAGACAAGAGCTATATTGATGCATGCTTGGTTATGGTTTGAATTCATATCCAACAATTGCGAGAACGACTTTTTATTGTCAATATCGGCCGCTGAGTTTCATTTTTTTATGTATTCTGCTGGTGGTGTGCCTCAGAATTTTTTCAAAGAAAAAAATGTGCCCTGGCTTCAGAAAAGGTTGAAAAACACTGAGATAGAGGACTGGGGACACATTATCTGGTCGCACATAAATATGGTGAAATAATTTGTTATTCCCCTCCAACTTCATGTGTGATTTAATGAAATAAGCCCACATTCACACCTTTTGGTGTAGATGATGCTACATATGTAGAGAATAAACCACATCAGTTGAGGAAAATGGGTAAATAATAATGATAATAATAATTATTGATATTATTATTAATTCCATCTTCTGATAGATTAAACATGAACACCAGTGGGAGCATTTTTTAAACTCTGCCAGACTCAATTCCACGTATTTCACTGGTGAACATTATTACATCATTTATTCAGAAAGTAGAAAAAACAACAAAGGAACATAGAACACTATTAACTGCAACATGTAAGTGTAAAAAAACAACAACAACAACATTATAATTTGTATATTTTCAGGTTGTGCTTGTTCTATTTTTTTTTTTAAAGAAAACTATCTAAAGTTGTCTTTATTTTTAACTTATCATGCAATGATTTTACCAGTCAGGCCCACTTGGGAATATATTTTCTTTAATGTGGCCCCTTAGCTAAATGAGTTTGACACCCCTGCTTTAAGCATTTTTGGTACAAAAAAATAGCCATCACCCTAGTAATTATCATTATCATTGACTTATCCATATGTTCATGGTAAATAATATTTTCGCTTTTGACAGTTTGCTCTCGGAGAGCGAGAAGAGGCCCTTTGTGGACGAAGCGGAGCGTCTGAGGGTTCAGCACAAGAAAGACCACCCGGACTACAAGTACCAGCCTCGGCGACGGAAGAATGTCAAACCGGGCCAGAGCGACTCGGACTCGGGCGCCGAGCTGGCCCATCACCACATGTACAAAGCCGAGCCGGGGATGGCGGGACTGGCGGGGATGTCGGACGGCCACCACCACCCTGAACACGCCGGTGAGTGATCTCTTCAAGGCTGTGGCGAAGAAAATCTTTATTTTGTTTACAAACCCCGTTTCCATATGAGTTGGGAAATTGTGTTAGATGTAAATATAAACGGAATACAATGATTTGCAAATCATTTTCAACCCATATTCAATTGAATGCACTACAAAGACAACATATTTGATGTTCAAACTCATAAACTTTATTATTTTTTTGCAAATAATAATTAACTTAGAATTTCATGGCTGCAACACGTGCCAAAGTAGTTGGGAAAGGGCATGTTCATCACTGTGTTACATGGCCTTTCCTTTTAACAACACTCAGTAAACGTTTGAGAACTGAGGAGACACATTTTTTAAGCTTCTCAGGTGGAATTCTTTCCCATTCTTGCTTGATGTACAGCTTAGTTGTTCAACAGTCCGAGGGTCTCCGTTGTGGTATTTTAGGCTTCATAATGCGCCACACATTTTCAATGGGAGACAGGTCTGTACTACAGGCAGGCCAGTCTAGTACCCGCACTCTTTTACTATGAAGCCACGTTGATGTAACACGTGGCTTGGCATTGTCTTGCTGAAATAAGCAGGGGCGTCCATGGTAACGTTGCTTGGATGGCAACATATGTTGCTCCAAAACTTGTATGTTCCTTTCAGCATTAATGGTGCCTTCACAGATGTGTAAGTTACCCTTTTTTTGGGCACTAATACACCCCCATACCATCACAGATGCTGGCTTTTCAACTTTGCGCCTATAACAAATCCGGATGGTTCTTTTCCTCTTTGGTCCGGAGGACACGACGTCCACAGTTTCCAAAAACAATTTGAAATGTGGACTCGTCAGACCACAGAACACTTTTACACTTTATACCAGTCCATCTTAGATGAGCTCAGGCCCAGCAAAGCCGACGGCGTTTCTGGGTGTTGTTGATAAACGGTTTTCGCTTTGCATGGGAGAGTTTTAACTTGCACTTACAGATGTAGCGACCAACTGTAGTTACTGACAGTGGGTTTCTGAAGTGTTCCTGAGCCCATGTGGTGATATCCTTTACACACTGATGTCGCTTGTTGATGCAGTACAGCCTGAGGGATCGAAGGTCACGGGCTTAGCTGCTTACGTGCAGTGATTTCGCCAGATTCTCTGAACCCTTTGATGATATTACGGACCGTAGATGGTGAAATCCCTGAATTCCTTGCAATAGCTGGTTGAGAAAGGTTTTTCTTAAACTGTTCAACAATTTGCTCACGCATTTGTTGACAAAGTGATGACCCTCGCCCCATCCTTGTTTGTGAATGACTGAGCATTTCATGGGATCTACTTATATACCCAATCATGGTACCCACCTGTTCCCAATTTGCCTGTTCACCTGTGGGATGTTCCAAATAAGTGTTTGATGAGCATTCCCCAACTTTATCAGTATTTATTGCCACTTTTCCCAACTTCGTTGTCACGTGTTGCTGGCATCAAATTCTAAAGTTAATGATTATTTGCAAAAAAAAAAAAAATTGTTTATCAGTTTGAACATCAAATATGTTGTCTTTGTAGCATATTCAACTGAATATGGGTTGAAAATGATTTGCAAATCATTGTATTCCGTTTATATTTACATCTAACACCATTTGCGATTTCATATGGAAACGGGGTTTGTACAAAATTACATAATTGTTCCCATTTTGTCAAACCAGGACAGCCTCACGGTCCCCCGACGCCGCCCACCACCCCCAAAACGGACCTGCACCACGGCCCCAAGCAGGACCTGAAGCACGAGGGCCGCCGCCTGCCCGACAACAACAACGGCGGCGGCGGCGGCGGCAGCAGGCAGAACATCGACTTCAGCAACGTGGACATCTCGGAGCTCAGCACCGACGTCATCAGCAACATGGAGACGTTCGACGTGCACGAGTTCGACCAGTACCTCCCCTTGAACGGCCACGCCTCCTCCGCTTCCGCCGCCGCCCTCTCCTCGGAGCACGGGCTGACCGCCTACGGCTCCTCGTACGGCGGTTGGAGTCGCAAGAACGCCATGTCCTCCTCGCCGCCCGAGGTGGCCCAGCACCGCCTCCACATCAAAACGGAGCAGCTGAGCCCGAGCCACTACAGCGACCACTCCCACGGCTCGCCCTCACACCCCGACTACGCCACCTACAGCAGCCAGGCCTGCGTCACCACCTCAGCCGCCTCCTTCTCCGCCTCACAGTGTGACTATACCGACCTCCAGAGCTCCAACTACTACAACCCTTACTCCGGCTACCCCTCCACCCTCTACCAGTACCCCTACTTCCACTCCCCCAGGCGGCCTTACAGCAGCCCCATCCTCAACAGCCTGTCCATGGCGCCTGCTCACAGCCCCACCGCCGCCAGCTGGGACCAGCCCGTCTACACCACACTGACCCGACCTTAGATCGGGGCCAGGGACGTCGGGTCGAAGCACTACTAACGAAGGAAGCAATTAAAAAAAAAAAGTGCCTGCTGATTTTATACAAAAAAAACACTTCTTACGGACTTTTTGTACACCAAGAGAAATATAGGCGGCGCCTCCATGAGGATGTATTCTCGCCTGTACGCCTACGTTGTGTACATTCCCCGCACTAACAACCTCTTTTACACAGAAGTCTCCCTCACGCTGCCTGTAAAAGCCACTGCCGCCTTTTTTTTAAATCCAAGCCGTGACAGAGCCGGGACATCACCTGTGTGAAAGGATATCTTGCAATGCTAGGTGGATAATAATTAATAAAGTTTTCATTATTATTTTTAGTCCCCTCCCCGCTGATAAGCGGCTAGCAGCTAATGTGTCTCCATAAACCTCTAAACAAGGCCTGGGCAATTATTTTGACTCAAGGGACACATTTAGAGAAAAAAATGTGTCTGGGGGTCGGTATATCTATTTTTATGAACACTAATACAAAACCTCACAATAAAGTCTGATTGAATGCTAAAAACGTTATGACAGACCGCCTTAAAAACGTACTGGAATTTTTTCATTTTTCTATGAACGATAAAACACGGAATATTGACAAAATATGAATGTCACACCCCCTTTCGATCGACATATTTTACAATCAAGTGAAACGCAACAAAAATGCAACAAACAGTGAAATATGAACGCGAAGGGTACAAAATAAACCCACCTACAATCTGATATATCTGATATTTGCTGAATTTCCCCCAGGGATCAATAAAGTACTTTCTATTCTATTATATTCTATATATCACTAAGCTTTAGAACTTTGTTGTGAAAATCTCCTTCCGCGTCTGTGGAAACACTTCCCGCCCACACTGCTTGGTGCCTCGTCTGAGCTGCTGTGACGTAGATTACCATAGTAACTAATTAGATGACCATAATAACTAATTAGATTACCATAGTAACTAATTAGATTACCATAGTTACTGGTATACCATCCATAAGCGCAGATTCCAACCATTGAAAGACTTACTATAGTTGAAGACTTACGGTCATTAGAAAACATCACTGCACATCATAATGGCAGCTACACTTTACATCTTAAACATCTAAAAAAATTTGGGAATGTCCGGCGGGCCAGATTGACAAGCTCAACGGGCCACATGTGGCCCCCGAGCCTTAATTTGCCCAGATCTGCTCTAAACTAATAATAACAATCTCCATTACACCAAATAAGCTGCATTTATTTGTACATCAGTTACTGTTATCACTGGAGGATGAAGTCAAACATATTATAGAGGGAGAGAGTAAGGAGCTAGTGTTGATATTGTTAAACTGTCAATAGCACTCGCCAGTTAAATCACCAAAATGATTCCCGAGCGCGGCCACCGCTGAGTAATTTCACCACACCTAGTGTGTGCGTGACTATCAGTGGTACTTTACTTATAAATACATTTGAAAATGTACAAGTTTATTCATGCGATCTGTATCGGTATCGGCCGATCTCACTCATGGATGATCGGAATCGGCAGCGTAAAAACCCCGATCGGAACATCCCCAGTGAATATATATATATCCTGTCTTTTGAAGGATTCTGTGTGAAAGGCCAAAATGTCGGACCGGAGCTTTTATTATGGCTCTGATGCGACAATGTTGTATGAAAGAGGCTGAAACAACCAGCAGCAAGCCATCTTGGCCTTTTTACACAAAATCCAATAAAAAGGTGTGATATTGCAGCGATGTAATTGCTTCCGACACACCAGGACGAGGTGGATCGGGTCGGGATGTGTACTGAAGTCGGTACTTTTACGCATACCGACCGAATTCCGCCGGTACTACGCCGTGCCGTTTCACATAAAATCCGATATTTTATAACACATGAAGTCACGTCGGGGTGTATTCGTATAGCGTATAGCCTTTTAGGTCACGTTGCAATTTCCCCCATGCCAACAAAGCAAGCATGCCTGGTAGAAAGCGCTCAAAAACACAGTGAAATCGAAATGTGCCAGCTATTAATGCTATCAATTAGCGAATTTACACTTAAACACGGCCAAATGTGGTAATCAAAACTGGAAACAAACATTACACGCCACAGTCAAACAGTATAGACTTACATATACATATATATACTTACAGTATAAACATTTTGGAGGGTGCAACAAAAGACGAGTGGCACATTCCTGCTCAGTGGTCTTGTGGTTAGAGTGTCCGAGATCGGTGGGTCCTGAGTCTATAGAGTCCGAGACTATAAAAATGAATGAAAATAAATCTCCCTGCTTGGCACTCAGCATCAAGGGTTGGAATTGGGGGTTAAATCACCAAAAATTATTCCCGAGCGCGGCCACCGCTGCTGCTCGCTGCTGCTCGCTGCTCCCCTCACCTCTCAGGGGGTGCAACAAGGGGATGGGTCGAGTGCAGAGAGTAATTTCAGTGTGTGTGTGACTATCACTGGTACTTTAACTTTAACTGTAACGTCAACCTAATGGCAAAGACTACTTCCTGGTCTCGTCAACACATCATAGCCTGTACACACTACTGCCATCTAACATCATGGAATTACAACTGCATGTTTACTATATAAAGCTTGCAAATGAGAACAAAAAAGATATAAACAAGTCATTATCGGCTCAATGTTTAATTAAGTACCAAAAATCGCATCTCTCGTTTTGGTTGTACTCCTTCCGACATTCCCTTTTTACACAGTCGCTCAGATACTACATTTTCCCACATTATTACTGTACCACCCATTCCAGTGAGCTGTTTTTTATACAGAGCAGCAATTTTCCAAAAAGTCACGAAATGACGTTTCATGTCCTGGGGTGACATCTACCGTATTTTTCGGAGTATAAGTCGCACTGCAGTATAAGTCGCACCTGACGAAAATGCATAATAAAGAAGGAAAAAAATATATAAGTCGCATTTTTTGGGTAAATTTATTTGATAAAACCCAACACCATGAATATACATTTGAAAGGCAATTTAAAATAAATAAAGAATAGTGAACAACAGGCTGAATAAGTGTATATTATATGACGCATAAATAACCAACTGAGAACGTGCCTGGTATGTTAACGTAACATATTATGGTAAAAGTCATTCAAATAACTATAACATATAGAACATGATATACGTTTACCAAACAATCTGTCACTCCTAATCGCTAAATCCCATGAAATCTTATACGTCTAGTCTCTTACGTGAATGAGCTAAATAATATTATTTGATATTTTACGCTAATGTGTTAATAATTTCACACATAAGTCGCTCCTGAGTATAAGTCGCACCGCCGGCCAAACTATGAAAAAAACTGCGACTTATAGTCCGAAAAATACGGTATATAATCATTATATATGATGCCATCAGCACCTGCTTTGATGTATGAAATACATATTGGACACCACTTACTTTTTTTTTTTTTGGCGTTTTCCTTTCACACAGAAATTGTCCTACCTCTGTTAGGGAAGGCAGGATAAGGAAAAAATGCCAGTTTTTGCAGGCAGTGTGACTCCTGAAATCAGACTTAAAATAATCCAAATGCTTGTTGGAGAGCAACCATGGCCTCCAAGCCTTATTGGACATTCCCTTTTTTGCAGCCGGACACAAGGTGAAATATTGGCGGGACGACTTGTTGACGTTAAAAAAGGGGGCTTAAGTTTCCAGGGGGGGGGGTTTAAATAATTGTGGATTTTTGGAATTTCCCGTGTATAACAGCTCTGCACATGTGGCTCAAGTCTTAACAAAACCTATGAAAGTGGAAAAGTCTTTATATATACATTATATATATATATATATATTTATGTTCATGCGGTTTATTTTTTGAGTGGATTTTTTGAATTGGTATTTTTTTGCTTGGTTTAAAGTGGTGGATGCATTCCGTTAAAGGCATCATTCCAGAAAAGGCACCATTCCTTGATTAAGGGCGGGAGTGGGTGGGGGGGCGAAACAGGTGTCGGCAAGTTGCGCCTGGCAAATTGCGATTAGTCATGACGGAAGGGTAAAGGAAACGGGGTAAAATAACCGCTCACTCTGAGTGACGTGTCAGCTGGAGCGACACATGGTGTGTATACGTGTGTGTTAGTGTGTGTTCATGCACAAATTCTATATGTAAATGTTGGAGTCCGTTTCCTGGCGGGCGCCCTTTGACCTTTTATGCCCGTTTTTTTTTGTTTTTTTTTATCTCAGCTGCCATCAAGTGCCGATGTACTGCTTCCCGTCTCTTGCACAAAACGTCTTTTGTGCCTTTTTTTTTTTTTTTTCTCGAATGATCAGTATTTCCAAAAGGACGGAGGCAGACATGATTCTTTCTTGTGTCGTTCCTGCATTGTGTTTTTGTACATTATGACCATGTGTAATTTTAAGGAAAAGGTTGTAAAAAAAAAATTTTACTGTTGTTCTATTAACTACGAGTTTTTTTCCCATTCTCACACACACACACACACACACATGCAAGGCTAACACATTTGCTGCCTGATTTATTTTGTTGTTTTTTAAAAATAAAATACATGTTCCTTTATAACTCCTATTGCCTTGTCTGTTTTTAAAGCGCTGGAAATAATAAATATTGAGTAGAATGTTTAAATGTGCATAAACCGAATATATACAATATTTTATTTTATTTTGATAATATATTTCCCGAAATATTATTATTATTATTATTATTATTATTTTATTTTTTTGCCCTGCGATGAGGTGGCGACTTGTCCAGGGTGTACCCCGCCTTCCGCCCAATTGTAGCTGAGATAGGCTCCAGCGCCCCAGGCGACCCCAAAGGGGTTAGAGTGTCCGCCCTGAGATCGGTAGGTTGTGAGTTCAAACCCCGGCCGAGTCATACCAAAGACTATAAAAATGGGACCCATTACCTCCCTGCTTGGCACTCAGCATCAAGGGTTTGAATTGGGGGTTAAATCACCAAAAATGATTCCCGGGCGCGGCCACTGCTGCTGCCCACTGCTCCCCTCACCTCCCAGGGGGTGATCAAGGGTGATGGGTCAAATGCAGAGAATAATCTCGCCACACCTAGTGTGTGTGTGTGACAATCATTGGTACTTTAACTTTTAACTTTATAAGCGGTAGAAAATGGATGGATGGATGGATAGATTTTTTTTTTTTTTTTGTCCTGTCCAGCTTCTAAGGCAAATCATATTGTTGACGTAAATCACGGGTGTCATGTCAAACTCATTCTAGTTCGGGGACCACATGGAGAAAAATCTACTCCCAAGTGGGCCGGACTGGTAAAAATCACGGCACGATAATTTAAAAATAAAGACAACTTCAGATTGTTTTCTTTGTTTAAACATAGAACAAGCGCATTCTGAAAATGTACAAATCATAATGTTTTTTTGTTTTTTTTTTACACTTACATAGACTTAGACTAAGACAAACTTTAATGGTCCACAAGGGAAATTGTTCCACACAGTAGAGCGATATGAAATATAACATAT
The DNA here is from genome assembly GCF_033978685.3 of Nerophis lumbriciformis. Taxonomy (NCBI): domain Eukaryota; kingdom Metazoa; phylum Chordata; class Actinopteri; order Syngnathiformes; family Syngnathidae; genus Nerophis; species Nerophis lumbriciformis. The sequence goes on from NC_084569.2 coordinate 16,164,821, forward strand.
ATACGCACTATTTACATAGTATATGTACAGTATATTATTATATACTGATACTGGACTCTCACTATTATGTTAGATCCACTATGGACTGGACTTTCACAATATTATGTCAGACCCACTTGACGTCCATTGCATCCGGTCTCCCCTAGAGGGGGTGGGGGGTCCTCTCCAAGGTTTCTCATAGTCATTCACATCGACGTCCTACTGGGTTGTGAGTTTTTCCTTGCCCTTATGTGGGCTCTGTACCGCGAATGTCGTTGTGGCTTGTGCAGCCCTTTGAGACACTTGTGATATAGGGCTATATAAATAAACATTGATTGATTGATTGATTTATATTATATTATATTATGTCTATATCATATATACAATATATAACAATTACCGTGTACAATATTACAGTATATGTGACAGCTGAAGCATAAAATAGAGAGTAAATCCAGCAGAAAATAGAAAAATAGACATTAAAAACAAAGTATAAGTATATGTTGCGGTTAATAGTATGCTATCTTTATTTGTCGTTAATTATACTTTCCGAATAAATGATGTGATAATGTTCATCAGTCAACTCATTGGTGTTAATTTTCAATCTATCGAGATAAAAAAATAATATCAAAATCAAGTTACGGGATGTTGTTTATGTAGTTTGCTCATTTTCCTCGACTGATGTACTAACATTATGTGTTTTTTTGTTTGTTTTTTTTTTTTTTTTTACATATGTAGCATCATCTACAAAGATACAAAGAATTGCCATTGTGACATCTAGTGGACACATTTAGAACAGCTGTTTCTTTCATTCAAAAATGTAGGCTCATTTTTATACTGAGCAAACTCATCCCGCGGGCCGGATAAAACCTGTTGGCGGGCCGTACGTTTGACACCCCTGATGTAGATGCCCAGATCGGCTGTTCAGATTTACTTTACAAAAGTTTATGCATTCCAACTTGTAAATAAACATGAATAAAATTCAGTTTATAGTGGAACCAAAAGGAGGTCCTCTATTTTCGCCCATAAAAATCCAATAAATAACTATTCAAAAACCACCAACAACACTCACACATTTACATTTCGTGACTTAAATATTAACCAAGTGATATTGTTATTATAAGTGCTAACGCAGGCCAACTATTTAAAGCAGCGCAGTGATAACAAGCTTGTGTACAATTTCTACATGATCGATTGGTGAGGTGTCTCTCACTCCCTGGAATTTAATTATGGATCATAAATAATGCCTTTTACCTGGATAGAAGAAGGCTGAGGACATATTCTGACAAGTTGGTACACTTCGACAGCAAATTTGGACCTGGATTGACAGTTGGATCTACCACCCTTTTCTTTGTGACCTTTGTGATCGCTCTTGCCTTCATCCTCATTGCGGAACTAAACATCATCGCTCCCGTTATCTCTATCTTTTTTTTTGGCCTCCTATGCCTTGATCAACTCATATATTCTTCATCTAGATGACAATATATGAATATCCGAGCAGTCGGCATCCTAATGACAGCAGACATTGTACAGTAAGTGATGTTTTATTATGTTTGTTGGCTTTCAGGAAGTCTGCAGGGAGTAATAATCAGTGATGTTGTTAAAAAAAAAAAGCGAATGTTGTGATGCGTTTTTTAAATTTGCCATAAATGATCAAAATACGTAAATATGACATGTGCCCTTTACTACATTACCCATATATACTTACGTCATGTTTATAAAATGGAGATTTTTGGATGTTTTTAAGGGCTTTCTTAGGTTTACATTTTTGATCGAATTTATTTAATAGTTAGAATGCATTTCCAAAAAATCCATCATTTGTCACGTCTTTCGTAATGATTGTAAACGGTAGGCAAAATTAAAAAAAAAAAAGTGCAGTTCCCCTTTAAGCCAATCAGACAGACATGCAATACTATCAAAAATAAAATATAAGATGATAATTGTTTTTCCAAAACACTGAAACAGACGTATAGTTTTATATTTGCCTGGAAACATATTGAAAACAGGATTAAAGGGGAAAAAAAATAATATTTTTGTCATACATTGTTGAGGTCTTACAGTATATGTTAGTCAATATGGTACATACTGCATGCGGCTCTTTAGCGCCGCCCTAGTGGCTCCATGGAGCTTTTTCAAAAAAGTATGACAATGGAAAAGATGGTGGAAAAAATATAATTTTTGTTTTAATATTGTTTCTGTAAGAGAGCAAACATGACACAAACCTTCCTAATTGTTAGAAATCCCACTGTTTACATTAAACATGCTTCACTGATGAGAGGATTTGGCGAGCGCCGTTTTGTCCTAATAATTTCGGCGGTCCTTGAACTCATCATAGTTTGTTTACATCTACATTTTTCTCAGAGGTTGCCACAGTAAGACATTTTATGCCACTCCTTCTTTGTCTCATTTTGTTCACCAAACCTTTCATGCTGTGCGTGAATGCACAAAAGGTGAGCTTTGTTGGTTTTATTGACTTGTGTGGAGTGCTAATCAGGCATATTTGGTCAACTGCAAGCTAATCGATGCTAACATGCTATTTAGGCTAGCTGTATGTACATATTGCATCATTGTGCCTCATTTGTAGGTATATTTCAGCAGATTAAATTGTATTTTCTTCTTGGTGTATTTAATTTGTATTTGCATGTCTCATGACACATTATCTGTATGTAATATTAGCTGCATGTCTGATAGTTGGTTGTGTGCCATGTTGTTCCAGACCACAGCAAACGCTACCCAGCTTGCAAAGATTGTAATAAATACATTAGAAGAAGACAGCCTGCCGTTTCCTTTAACCTGGACAATAGGGTTGTATGATATACCGGTATTGGTATAGTACCGTGGTACTAATGAATCGAATTTGGTACTATACCGCCTCTGAAAAGTATCAGTGCGCCGCCCCCTGTCGTCGTCATGTCTTGGCATTGCTGGTTCACAAGCAGAAGAGCATGTTCGGCAGCGCACAATCACGGAGTACTTACAATCAGACACAGTGTAGAGACAGAAAAGGGAGAACGTACGCATTTTGGTCTAAAAATGTAATATAAATGTGAAGTTATAACACTGAAACACCCTCAGGAAGAGGCGCTTTAAGGTCCAGCTGCACTCGGCAGTGTTTTAGCTACTTCTAAATCACTAATCCTCGTCTCCATGGCGACAAAAAAAGTATGTTTCTTAGAAGTATCATCCCTGCAGGACGAGGAATAGCTAAACATGCTTCACGACACACCGTAGCTCACCGGCGTCACAATGTAAACAAACGCCATTGGTGGATCTACACCTAACATCCACTGTAATGATACCAAGTACAGGAACGTATCTGGTCGATACTACTATGATTACATCAATATTTTTTAGTGTCAAAAATCATTTTTAGTTTAAAAAAAATGTATGTTATGTTTATGAACTTAGGAAATATGTCCCTGGACACATGAGGACTTTGAATATGACCAATGTATGATCCTGTAACTACTTGGTATCGGATTGATACCCAATTTTCAAAACTAATGTAAAGCATCCAAAGAACAGAAGAATAAATGATAATTACATTTTAACAGAAGTGTAGATAGAACATGTTAAAAGAGAAAGTAAGCAGATATTAACAGTAAATGAACAAGTAGATTAATAATTCATTTTCTACCACTTGTCCTTAATAATGTTGACAAAATAATAGAATGATAAATGACACAATATTTTACTGCATATGTCAGCAGACTAAATTAGGAGCCTTTGTTTGTTTACTTACTACTAAAAGACAAGTTGTCTTCTATTTGATTTAAGGACAAACTTGCAATAAGAAACATACGTTTAATGTACCGTAAGATTTTTTGTTAAAATAAAGAATAAATAATGACATTTTTTGTGGTCCCCTTTATTTAGAAAAGTACCGAAAAGTACCAAAATAATGGTATCGGAACAACACATCTATACTTTTGGTCATTCTAAGCCAGTAATTTCCAGGAGTTATCTCACCCTCTGAAAAGCCTCCATTTTACTAATGTTTTCCAATGTTACACACATTTGTAGAATAAATATTACATTTCAACATTTCTGTCAACCAAGATTTGCGTCAGCCTGCGACACATACCGTATTTTTCGGACTATATGTCATGTCTGTGTAATCATGTTTTGTCTTAGTCATGTTTTGTTTAGTTATTGGACTCTTTAGTTTCTGGCTTTTCACTCCCTTGTCTTGTTTCCATGATTACCCATTAGTTTCACCTGTTCCACGTTTTGACTCATTGTGCACTCTTGTTTGTCACCATAGCAACCCATTAGTTTTCACCTGTCACGTCACGCACCTGTTTCACGTTTTGAGTCACGCACCTGTTTTCGTTAATCATGTCTGTAGTATTTAAGTTCATTGTTTTTCAGTTTGTCTTTCTGGTGACATCCCCACATTTATGCTCTGCACATTTCTGACTCTTTTTTCATGTCCATCGTTCACGCTGCTCCTTTTTGTCCATGCCAAGTAAGTTTTGTTTATTATTGCCACAGTTAGTGTTTTTTGTTGTTCATAGTTTTTGCCTTTGTGCAAGTGTTTGGTTTCATAGTTTGTTCTCCGCCATTGTGCGCGCCTTTTGTTTACTTCCTTATTTTGTATTTATAGTGTTTAAATAAAAATGTACCTTCATTCCCGTCTCGCCCGAGCCAACTTTCCGTTGCCTTCTAGAAAAACTAAACCCCTGGACCAAGTCATGACATTATAAGTCGCAGTTTTTTTCATAGTTTGGCCGGGCTCCAGTGCGACTTATATATGTTTTTTTCCTTCTTTATTATGCATTTTCGGCAGGTGCGACTTATACTCCGGTGCGACTTATACTCCGAAAAAAATCAAAAATCAAAAATACATTTTTGATAGTAGGCTATTATAGACACTTACACCATGTGTTGCCTTCATTATAATACTTATATAAGGCTTTTAATTTTTTTGCAGCTGTAGAATGATTTTTTTTTGTTTTGTTGTATTTTTGGTCCAATATGGCTCTTTCAACATTTTGGGTTGCCTGACCTCGGTTATTCTCTTTTAAAGCAAAGACGGCGGAAGAGTGGCGAGAGATCTTCCCTCTTTGAACGAGCATGCCTGGCACGCCATGCCAAGCCGACCGGCGCGGAGAGAAGCCGAGTGCCAGGGCCGCACTGCTGAATTTTAATGATTCATTATGCCGTGGAGGGGCCTCATTGTGTCCCTTTATCCACAGCGCTAGAAAGGAATTAATTGGACAGAAAATGGAAGGGCAAGGGGAACTGACAAGCCATTAAGAGGGTCCTGAATGGGCGATCAGACGCACACGGAGGATTTCCTCCCCCCCTGCTTCACTGGTTCATATAACAAATAAAAACACACCAAACTGTAGAATCATATCAGCGCACATAATCTGCGGATAATAAAAGAAGATAATACCACAGCAGATGGGGTGTGGGTGGCTCAAGAAAGACTTGTTGTTTTTCTTCCCTCAAAGTCCCTGTTTTTTTTTTTTGTTGTTTTTTTTTTTTTTTTTTTTTTTTTTTTTTTGCACTAGTGTTTGCCAAATACTTTCAGGAGGAACTCTTGAGAAAGAACAGGAGCGAATAAAAGTGAGGCAAAAAGGCTCTTCGGGGGGTTCTTGGGTCTTGTTTCCCTGGAACCTGTCCACAGTTTGCACACTAAAAAAATGTTGGGTTCATTTTTCTTTTCTTTTTTTCATTTATTCATTTATTTCAGGCAATGACATTAAAAAAAAAAAAAAAAAAAGTACAAGGTTGACAACACGTAATAATATAAATTAATATAAATTAATATAATGCAAAAGGTAATGTACAGTATGTAAGCATGATGGTCCAGTTTAAAAATAACCCAATTTTACAACTGCTGGTTCAGAAAAGGACAAAACCCTTATTTTGGGTTAATTTTTCCAACCCAACTTTTGGGTTGAATTATTCAACCAAAAAGTTGAGTTAAGATAACTTAATGTTTGGTTATTTCCAACCAAACTATTGGGTTAAATTATTTCATCCAAAAGTTGAGTTATGCTAACTCAATGTTGGTTGATTCATAACCCAACTATTGGGTTGAATGAATAAAAGTTGAAAGGCACTAAACTGAACATTATTGTTTTACACTGGATGTTGACTTTGTTACTTTAAAATCAACTGTAAGTTATTATTTGTAAAAAGCTGAGTTATGCTTGCGACAATGTTGGGTTAATTCAAATACTACTATTGGGTTGCGGAATGTTGGGTTAGAAAATAACCCAATTTTAACCCAACTGCTGGTTCAGAAAAGGACAAACTGCTTTTTTGAGTTATTTTAACCCAACATTTTTGGGTCAATTTTTTCAACCCAACGTTTGCGTTGAATTATTTAACCAAAAAGTTGAGTTATGATAACTTAATGTTGGGTTATTCCCAACCAAACTATTCGGTTAAATTATTTAACCCAAAAATGTATTTATGCTGACTCAATGTTGGTTGATTCATAACCCAACTATTGGGTTGAATGTATTTAACACAAAAGCTGAGTTATGCTCACTACAATATTGGGTTATTCAAAACCCTACTATTGGGTTGCGCAATTTAGCGCTCCATGACCCAATAGTTGGTTAAAAATTATACATTTTACTGCTGGTTTTTCCTACTCCTTCCCAACTACTGATCAAAATTATTTGTATTCCATTAAAATATATTCAAAAGCAAAATATGAGTGAATTTTTTTTACAAGAATTGCTGTGTATGGTCATAGTTGTTGATTCATAACCCAACTATTGGGTTGAATTGATTTAACACAAAAGCTGAGTTATGCTCACTACAATGTTGGGTTAATTCAAACCCTATTTGGTTGCGCAATGTTGGGTTAAAAAATAACCCAATTTAGCGCTCCATGACCCAATAATTGGTTAAAAATTATAAATTGTAATGCTGGTTTGTCCTACTCCTTCCCAACTACTGATCAAAAGTATTTTTATTCCATTAAAATATTTAAAAGCAAGATACGAGTGACATTCTTTTTTACAAGAATTGCCGTGTTTGGTCATAGTTGTCACGGCAGGGTCGCATTTTACTGCGTGGATCGTTCTCCCAGGTTGCAGACGGGACTCCGGAGGCAAGGTGCAGGTAAGGAAATGATTTATTGTCCATAAATCATGCAGGATATAAACAAAAGAGCACGAAAAGCTAACGGAATAGTGAAGAAGAAAAGCTTAGCAAGTAAACAGGCAAACTTCGCAAAAATTGCGAAGTTTATCTCAGGAATTAAATTAGTAGCCGTCCTAATTGTTGCGTGGAAACAAATAAGTAAGCCAGACTGAGTGTGTCGAAAAGCAGGGAATAAGTAGCTCTCTGATTAGTGCCCAGGAGCAGGTGAGCGTCCCGAACACTAATCAGCGGCAGGTGAAAACAATCTGCAGTCAGGGCAACTAAAACACAAACCCAGGTGTGCTCAAAACAGGAACTGAGGGAGTCAAAAACTAAACAAACATGACGGATCATGACATTAGTAGTTCTATACAGCTTGCTCAAATATTTTCATGTACATAAGATGTCTGATTGTAAATAATGTTAATGAGATTTGTCCGTAATAAAATTACCTTCGAGAAAAAAAGTACCTTTTTAATAAAAAAAGCCAATTACTCAAAAATGCGTTACTCATTGAAAAACAACCCAAAAATGGTTCATTGTTTTGAAAACCCAGAAATTGAGTTAAAATAATACCCTTACACACATCCCTCTTACACACATGTAAGAGGGATGTGTGCTATGGCTATGAGTTGTTTTTTTCCCCTTGGCCTCAGTCTGGTTTACCTGTATCTCACCTTTTTTGTTTGGGCCGCCGGAAGTTGGCAGACCCGTCAGCGATCCTGTTCTGTCTCCCTGTAATGTTTGTCTGATCTTGAATGGGATTGTGCTGAAATATTTAAATTTCCCATCGGGGATTAATAAAGTATTTCTGATTCTGATTCTGATTATAACCCAAAAAATGGGATTGCTCTCCATAAAAATAACTCCAAAATTTAACCCAACACGTGCAACTCATAAATTGGGTTATCAAAAATAACCCAGCATTTTTTAGTGTGCGGGATAGACTTAGACTTAGACTTAGACAAACTTTAATGATCCACAAGGGAAATTGTTCCACACAGTTACTCTGTTACAAAGGATGGATAGGGTAAGGATGGAAAGGATAATGCAGGTATAAAGTAGACTAAAATGTACCATAGTAGCGATATAAAAATATAGCATATATGTAATATTTACATATTATGAATACAGTATATGATATATACTGATACATTATATTATATTATATGTGTATATAATGTATACAATATATAACAATTACCATGTACAATAATACAGTAATAAATACAAATAAATCAATAAAATTGTGGCAAATCAGTGCAAGAAAGAATGAAGGAAGGACATGAAATGAAGTTGAGTAAAAATGTGGTGATTCTGCTGGACCATTGTTCCGAGGTAAGGAAGAACTGGCCTGGTGTAGTACCCACATCCCGACTAATGAGCCTGGCTGACTCAGGGCATGTTTCGGAGGGGGGGGAAAGGGATCTGGGACCTGTGAAAACTCGGAGAATGTGAGGCTGATTTGGAAGGGAAATGAAGTGGATAGAAAGAATGGTTCTTCTTGCCTCCACAACCCCCCCACCCCCCCACCCCACCGCCCAAATCTCCCTGGCCCGTTTCCAGCTGGATCTCGTGTCGGCATCTCGGCGTTTAATTGGCTCTTTTTCCGACAGCATTTTAACTCAAGTTGAAATTGTCATTAAAATATGTTTTTTTTTTTGTTTTTTTACCTAGCCGCAGTAAATGTCATTTGAGGCGCCCCCTGTGGGTCGTGCTTAAAATGATTGGTAAGACCTGTCGGCAGACGTGCAATAAAGATATCCTCAAAGTTTTGTAAGCATTGGACAAATATTCACTGGCTAGTGAAAAATCACGAGAATTGTGATTTTTATGACTATGGTTCTGAATTAGATGTTGATTTTCCAAAAACTATTTTTAAAAAGACATTTTGTAGGCCTTAATTGAATTGGTTTGCATCGGTGTGGTCCCGATACCAGTATTTTAGTACTGGTACCGCTACCAAAATGTATTTTGATACTTTTCGGTACTTTTCTAAATAAAGGGGACCACAAAAAAATTGCATTATTGACTTTATTTTAACAAACAATCTTACGGTACATTAAACATATGTTTCTTATTGCAAGTTTGTCCTTAAATAAAATAGTGAACATACAAGACAACTTGTCTTTTAGTAGTAAGTAAACAAACAAAGGCTACTAATTTAGCCTGCTGACATATGCAGTAACATATTGTGTCATTTATCATTCTATATTGTCAAAATGATTAAGGACAAGCTGTAATTATTATTAATCTAATTGTTCATTTACCGTTAATATCTGCTTACTTTCTCTTTTAACATGTTCTATCTACAATTCTGTTAAAATTTAATAATCACTTATTCTTCTGTTGTTTGATACTTTACATTAGTTTTGGATGATACCACAAGTTTGGGTGTCAATCGGATACCAAGTCGTTACAGGATCATACATTGGTCATATTCAAAGGTCCAGGGACTTACTTCATGAGTTTATAAACATAATATGAATTTAAAAAAAGGAAAAAAGATTTTGTGACGATAAAAAATGTCGATGTAATCATAGTAGTATCGACTAGATACGCTCCTGTACTTAGTATCATTACAGGGGACGTCAAGTGTGGATCCACCAATGGCGTTTGTTTACATTTTGACGCCGGTGAGCTACGGTGTGTAGTGAAGCATGTTTAGCTATTCCTCGTCCTGCAGGGATGATACTTGTAAGAAACGTACTTTATTTGTCGTCATGGAGACGAGGATTAGTGATTTAGAAGTAGCTGGAAAATTTGCCGCTCGCTAGCTAGCTAGCCATGTCTTAAAGCACCTCTTCCTGAGGGCGTTTCAGTGTTATAACTTCACCTTTATCTTTAGTTTTTAAGCCAAAATGCGTCCGTTCTCCCTTTTCTGTCTACACACTGTGTCGGCTTGTAAGTACTCCGTGACTGTGCGCTGCCGAACATGCTCCTCTCTTCGCAAAACCATCAGTGTCATGACATGATGCCCCGGAACCGGTACTTTTCAAACAGAGTATAGTACTGTTTTTGATTCATTAATACCGCAATACTATATATGTGCAACCCTAGTTTGAATTAAGAATTGTTGAATCGATTCTGAATAGAATTGTCATCCCAAGCTGCATGAACTAATATGACAGTTTGAACTTTATTATTACTGGTAGTTTCACTTGTTTTCCTTTGAAAAAGTTGGGTCTTTTTTTTCATAAAACCGGGTCTAAATTGGCTGTCAAAGTCCACCGACTTCTCGAATCATGCCCTCATTCTTTCTCTGTACAGGTGAGCGACGTTATTTATAATCGAGAATAAACTTTCACAAGCTCTGAGGTGAGGAGGCAGCTCGCCAGCTGATGACATCAAAATAGCAGCATAACGAAGTCAGCGCACTGTGATAAATGCAGGTCCTTAACATTGGCGCTTATAATAACAATATTGCTATTACTTGGTTCATATTCATGTCACAAAATCTAAATGGAGTATTTTGGGTGTTTTTTAGATGGTTATTTATGGGGAAAATATAGGACCTCCCATTGGATCCATTGTAGGCAGACTTTTATATATATAAAAAAAAACAAGAGTTTTCCTTTAAATAAATAAGCACACTGGAAATGTGAGATTAAGTAAAAACTCTTTGTGAAGGGGGGCGTGGCCTGAGGACCTGCAGCGAAGCGGGGTGTGCCAGGATCGGCTTCGAGATCAGCGACAGGTGCGTAGATGGCCCACCTGGGCCTGCTTATCTAATCACCTGTCGCTCTGTTAAAAGGCAGCAGAGGAGAGGAGAGTTGGTGCACTGCAAAAACTGAAATCTAAGTAAGATGACATATCTCAAATAAGGGTGATATTTGCTTCTTTTCTGTCTGATAAGATCATTCTTCTCACTAAGCAGATTTTATGTTAGAGTGTTTTACTTCTTTTAAGGGTTTTGGTCCTAAATGATCTCAGTAAGATATTACAGCTTGTTGCTGAGATTGTATGACCTATATTGAGTAAAACATGCTTGAAACTAGAATATCAACTGTTGCAAAGCTGTGCCATCAACACTCACAAGTATAAAACTACTTTTTTAAAGTAATCATTTCTTATTTCAAGTATGAAAAAAAAAATCATGACTTTGACACAATTGTGTCTCATATTAAAACAGATGACAGCCAAATGGACTTTGCTGTTTTATTTCCAATGAAACAATAGAAAATATGTTCTCATGCAGTAGTGCAGTTGTTATTAGTGAGAATATACCGGTACTTATTTTAAGGTATTTTTGGGTTCATTGAGGTTAGCTAATTTTACTTGTTTTGGAAAGTCTTGACAAGCCAAATATTCTTGTTCTATTGGCAGATCATTTTGCTTAGTTCAAATAAAATACCCCTCATTTTTGTATTTTTTTATTCTTGTTTTTGAACACTGACTTTTTGCAGTGTGGAGCGAGACTGACACAGGAACAGACAATTGCTGAAAAGCGCAAGAAGAGACAATTTATTGAAAAATAAAACATTCTTGTAAACCCGGAAGAGCCTGTCATGTCGGTGATTGGTGGTCCGAGGAAAGAGTCCTCCACACTCGTTAAGGGGCTGTCTGCAACATTTACACAGATGCCGAGAGGGCACAAATTTTTCATTGTATTTTTAGCGTTAAATCCCGCCCTTTTCCGACTTCTATGATACATATGTACGTAACACATGCATGCACATTAGCTTTGGGTCTTGTTAGCTAATAATAGCAATTTGGATAGTTACCATTAGCTATCATTAGCGGTAGAAAATGGATGGATGGATGAATGTATAATATATCGCAGGGTTCGGCAACGGAGAATGTTGAAAGAACCATATTGGACTGTGGAGGGAGGTGTGGCCAGCGCTGCCTGCAGGAGCAAATGTCACCGCCTCTGTCTATGGTGTTGAGGGCAGAACACCATCAGATAGGGGCGGGGCAAGTGCCGACGGCGAGACACGGCTGACAGTAAGCGGCCGAGAACAGGAGAGGAGAGAGGTTACAGAGGTGATTGAAAAGTCACGTCCTGCTGGAGAAACTTTGAGAAATTCTATGTACATTAAAACCTTGCTAAAAACTGCACGCTTGGCTCCTGTGCCGTGTCTAACAGTAGAACTGCTAGGAAGCAATTTCTACATGGACCAAAAATACAAAAAGCAAATCTGTCTGGAGCCGCAAAAAAATTGAAAGCCGTATATAAGTGTTATAATGAAGGCAACACATGACGTAAGTGTCTATATTAGCTATAATAGCCTACTATCAAAATGACTATGTGTCGCAGGCTGGAGCAAATCTTTGTTGACAGAAATGTTGAGATTTAATATTTATTCTACCCATTTTAACAACATTATATACAACGAGGATACAAGTAAAGGATATTAAATGAGCTCAAATATAGCTACAAATGAGGCATAATGATGCAATATGTACACACAGCTAGCCTAAATAGCATGTTTGCATTGATTAGCTTGCAGTCATGACCAAATAAGCCTGATTAGCACTCCAAGACGTCATTACCATCAACAAAGCACACCTTTGTGCATTCACGCACAGCACAAAACCTTTGGTGGACAAAATGAGACAAAAAATATGTTGAGTTCAAGAACCGCCGAAATTAGTAGGACAAAACAGTGTTCACCAAATGCTCTCATCAGTGAAGCATACACACAAAGATATTAAACAGTGGGCTTTCTAATTGGGAAGGTTTGGGTCATGTTTGTCGCATCGTTTTCCATTTCCAATCCTTTTTTAAAAAATGCTCCAGGGAGCCACTAGGGCGGCACTAAAGAGTCACTATATCGTAATGACAAATCCAGCAGGCACAAGACATTGAAACGGTGTTGAGAACTTGTAGAATTAGGTCCTGACGTTAAGCAACTCAAACCTAGCGTTGAAACAACATGCTTTTTGACGACGTTTAAAGGCCGACTGAAATGCGATTGTCTTATTTAAACGGGGATAGCAGGTCCATTCTATGTGTCATACTTGATAATTTTTGCGATATTGCCATTTTTTGATGAAAGGATTTAGTAGAGAACATCGACGATAAATTTCGCAACTTTTGGTCGCTGATAAAAAAGCCTTGCCTGTACCGGAAGTAGCAGACGAGTAGCGTGATGTCACAGGTTGTGGAGCTCCTCACATCTGCACATTGTTTACAATCATGGCCACCAGCAGCGAGAGCGATTCGGACCGAGAAAGCGACGATTTCCCCATTAATTTGAGCGAGGATGAAAGATTTGTGGATGAGGAAAGTGAGAGTGAAAGACTAGAGGGCAGTGGGAGCGATTCAGATAGGGAAGATGCTGTGAGAGGCGGGTGGGACCTGATATTCAGCTGGGAATGACTAAAACAGTAAATAAACACAAGACATATATATATACTCTATTAGCCACAACACAACCAGGCTTATATTTAATATGCCACAAATTAATCCCGCATAACAAACACCTCCCCCCTCCCGTCCATATAACCCGCCAATACAACTCAAACACCTGCACAACACACTCAATCCCACAGCCCAAAGTACCGTTCACCTCCTCAAAGTTCATACAGCACATATATTTCCCCAAAGTCCCCAAAATTGTGTACGTGACATGCACATAGCAGCACGCACGTACGGGCAAGCGATCAAATGTATGGAAGTCGCAGCGTATTCACGGTACCGCGTCTGCGTATCCAACTCAAAGTCCTCCTGGTAAGAGTCTCTGTTGTCCCAGTTCTCCACAGGCCAATGGTAAAGCTTGACTGTCATCTTTCGGGAATGTAAACAACGGCTGTGTTATCCGGCACAACAGTCAGGGGGTGCATTCTACGGCAGGGGTGCGTTATCCGGCACAACACCTGCCGCAATACACCGCTTCCCACCTACAGCTTTCTTCTTTGCTGTCTCCATTGTTCATTGAACAAATTGCAAAAGATTCACCAACACAGATGTCCAGAATACTGTGGAATTTTGCGATGAAAACAGACGACTTAATAGCTGGCCACCATGCTGTCCCAAAATGTCCTCTACAATCCGTGACGTCACACGCAGACGTCATCATACCGAGATGTTTTCAGCAAGATATTTCGCGCAAAATTTAAAATTGCACTTTATTAAGCTAACCCGGCCGTATTGGCATGTGTTGCAATGTTAAGATTTCATCATTGATATATAAACTATCAGACTGCGTGGTCGGTAGTAGTGGATTTCAGTAGGCCTTTAATCAATGCTTGGGTTCTGATATGTACTTTGCTGTTGAATTTTGGTAATTTCCCCTGCTTATTTCAGCAAGACAATGCCAAGCCACGTGTTACATCAACGTGGCTTCATAGTAAAAGAGTACGGGTACTAGACTGGCCTGCCTGTAGTCCAGACCTGTCCCCCATTGAAAATGTGTGGCGCATTATGAAGCCTAAAATACCACAACGGAGACCCCCGGACTGCTGAACAACTTAAGCTGTACATCAAGCAAGAATGGGAAAGAATTCCACCTGAGAAGCTTAAAAAATGTGTCTCCTCAGTTCCCAAACGTTTACTGAGTGTTGTTAAAAGGAAAGGCCATGTAACACAGTGGTGAACATGCCCTTTCCCAACTACTTTGAAATTCTAAGGTAATTATTATTTGCAAAAAAAAAAAAAAAGTTTATGAGTTTGAACATCAAATATATTGTCTTTGTAGTGCATTCAATTGAATATGGGTTGAAAAGGATTTGCAAATCATTGCATTTCGTTTATATTTACATCTAACACAATTTCCCAACTCATATGGAAACAGGGTTTGTACTTTGAAAAAAGTTGCAAACAGCCCCTTTTATGAGATACATTCTTAAAATCAGCCCCACAAAATCCAAGTCTGAGTGTTTTCTTTTTGTTCTTTTTGGTGTCCTCACACTGCGTTCTATATTAAATAAAAGATACTTTATTACATTATTGATGTCTGCAGTGTTTACAGGCCAAACATAATAGGCTGGCAGACAGAATCAACATTTACCTCCACAATTCCGCACGGATGAACCGGCACAGAAGAAGAAGGACGGGGGCCAAGGTTGGCTCTCAAACATCACCAAGCCCTCCCTAATTGTACGTCTTGCTGCTGTACCTCCATCAGCTATTAGGACCTTGTGTGAAGCAGGTTTGCAAGAACTGGTGTGATGCATATCCGAAACCATAACAGTGACTTCCTGGTAAATGGATTGAATTAATAAAGCTCTAATGGAATCTCAAAATGTGCTGCTTCAGTCGGGCATGGACAAACAAGTTTGTTTTGAATTAAATAGAACCCCATGTTAATAATGAGAGTGTTCATCAAAACTGATTTGTATATCAGTCTTAGTGGCTGTTTTAACTTCCTGGGAGCGCCAGATGTGGAAGGAATCAAGAAAAAACACTTCCACGCCTCGTACATTTCATAAAAGAAGTGATATTAATGCAACACTTTTTTAAAAGACAGAGCCATGGAATAAAGTGGAGGAAAAAAAATGCAGCAACAAATTGACATCTGGTCATGTTCTGTTCTCAGAACAGTTGTCCACAGTCTTTCACTTTGTCTTTTTATTTCACTTCTTCTTGGCACATGCAAATTGTGAACGGGGTGACAACGTAGCTGCTCGTCTTCTTTCCACAGCTTTGGAAGACTTGTGGATTGGAAAATACGGCTGTGAATTTGCATCCATTGATGCTTTTTTTTCTTTTTTTTCTGTCCTTAGAATCTTTACTGGCAGGAATGTATAGGCGTTGATTGACGAAAGTGAAATGCCAGGATGTAATCTAAAGAAATAATATAATCCAACTAGAAGAGGCAATTCTTAGAGGAATTGCGTGTGAATGCTCCAATGCTGAAGTTAAAATGAAATGCTGACAGAATGTAGTATGAATGTAAGAATGGTTTGAATGTTGAAATCGTTTAAACGCTGAAATGGTTTGAATGTTGGAATGGCTTGAATGTTGAAGAGTTTGAATTTCCAGGAAAAACGGAATTTGGTTTGGAACTTGGGAAAGTGTCAGTTTGAATGTCCGGGATAAGAGGAATGTGTTAATGTTGGAATGGTTTGAAAAGGTTGAAAAATGTGGGAATTGTGCAACTTGGAAAAATGTCCCATTCATTTCAATGGGAACTCCCTGGAAAGTTGGGAATTTTGGGAAAAGTGTGATTTTTTGAAAATGGTTAGGAGCATGAATGTCCTAAATGAGCTGAATTGGTTGGTCTTGAAATTGTTGAAATCGGGCAAGAAATGTTGAAATAGTAACATTTCTAATTGAGAAATGGTATTATAGAATTCCTGGAAATTCGGGAAAAACAGGAATTTTTCCAGTTCAAAAAACAATTTTGTTTTTTGTCCTGATTTAGAGGAATGTTTTGACAGGGGGACGGTTGAAGTGGGTTGAACAATGTGGAAGGAGTAGTCACCAGAGAAAAGGGTGAAGATAGGGCTTTGGAAAACCAGGAATTCTGGAGAGTCCTGGAATTTTTTTTTAACTAGGAACAAAGAGAAGGTAGAATGGTTTGAATCGGTTGAAGAATGTGGGAATTGTGGATATTTGAACAATGGCCAATTCATTTTAAATGGGGAAAATGCAAAAAAAAAAAAAAAAAAAAAAGGATTTACAGGAAATTCGGGAATTTGTTTAAGAATGTTTGATGTAGAGCAGACTGAATATTTTGAAGTTGGAACAGTTTGAATCAGATGAAAAATGTGGGAATTGTGGAACTTTGAAGAATGTCCCATTGATTTCAATGGGAATTACAGAAAACATTTCGGGAAAAGCGGGAATTTTTTTAAAATGGTAAAAAAATTAATTTAATGGTCTGAATGAGTTTAAATAGTTGGTGTTGAAATTGTTCCAATCGGTCGAGAAATGTCGAAGTAGTAACATTTTTAATTGAGAAATGGTATTACGGCATTCCTAGAATTTCAGGAAAACCGGGAATGTTTCCAGTTCAAAAAACAATTTCGTTTTTTGTCCTGATTAAGAGGAATGTTTTGACGGTAGAACAGTTGAAGTAGTTTGAAAAATGTGGAAGGAGTAGTCGCCAGAAAATAATTTTTTGGAAAATGCTAAAAAATGGTTGGTGTTGGCATTTTTCAAATCGGCCGAGAAATGTTGAAGTAGTAACATTTTTAATTGAGAAATGGTATTACATAATTTCTGGAGTTTCGTGAAAACCGGGAATGTTTCCTGATTAAGAGGAATGATTTGACGTGGAACGATTGAAGTGGGTCGAAAAATGTGGAAGGAGTAGTCGCCAAAAAAAAGGGTGAAAATAAGGTTTTGGAAAACCAGTAATTCTGGAAAGTCATGGAATTTTTTTGAACTGAGAAAAAGGGAAGATTACATTTTCTGGAAGGTGGAATGTGTTGAAGG
Organism: Nerophis lumbriciformis; assembly: GCF_033978685.3. NCBI lineage: Eukaryota > Metazoa > Chordata > Actinopteri > Syngnathiformes > Syngnathidae > Nerophis > Nerophis lumbriciformis. The sequence continues at coordinate 16,182,237 of NC_084569.2, forward strand.
TAGAATGGTTTGATTTGGTTGAAAACTGTGGAAATGGTGGAAGTTTGAAAAATGACCAATTAATTTTGAATGGGAAAAATGTCCCGGAAAAACTGGAATTCTTGGAAATCTGGGAATTTTTTGAAATTTTCAAGGGATAGCCGGAGATTCCCGAGTAGGCTAAACAGTTTGAAATTGGAACGGTTTGAATCGGGTGAAAAATGTGGAAGGTAGAGCGCGCCAAAATCTGGAGAAGAAGAATAACTGGAAGAGGCAATTCCTGAAGGAATTGCGTGTGAATGCTCTAATGATGACGTTGAAGTGAAATGCTGACAGAATGTAGTATGAATGTAAGAATAGTTTGAATGTTGGAATGGTTTGAATGTTAAGAGTTAGAATTTTCAGGAAAACTGGAATTTGGTTTGAAACTTGGGAAAGTGTTAGTTTAAATGTTCAGGATGGGTGGAATGTGTTAATGTTGGAATGGTTTGAAAAGGTTGAAAAATGTGGGAATTGTGCAACTTGGAAAAATGTCCCGTCCATTTCAATAGGAACTTTCTGGAAAGTTGGGAATTTTGGGAAAAGTGGGATTTTTTTTTTAAATGATTAGGAGCATGAATGTCCCGAATGAGCTGAATTGGTTGGTGTTGGAATTGTTTAAATCGGGCAAGAAATGTTGAAGTAGTAAATGGTATTAGGGAATTTGGGGAAAAGCGGGAATTTTTTTGAAAATGCTCGAAAATGGTTGGTGTTGGAATTTTTCAAATCGGTCGAGAAATGTTGAAGTAGTAACATTTATAATTGAGAAATGGTATTACGTAATTCCTGGAATTTCGGGAAAACCGGGAATTTTTCCTGATTAGGAGGAATGATTTGACGTGGAACGATTGAAGTGGGTTGAAAAATGTGGAAGGAGTAGAAAAAAGGGTGAAAATAAGGTTTTGAAAAAACTGTAATTCTGGAAAGTCCTGGAATTTTTTTGAACTTGAAAAAAGGAAATATTAAATTTTCTGGAAGGTGGAATGTGTTGAAAGTGGAATTGTTTGATTTGGTTGAAAACTGTGGAAATGGTGGAAGTTTGAAAAATGGCCAATTCATTTTGAATGGGAAAAATGTACCGGAATTCTTGGAAATCTGGGAATTATTGGAATTTTTCAAGGGAAAGCCGGAGATTCCTGAATAGGCTGAACAGTTTGAAGTTGGAATGGTTAGAATCGGGTGAAAAATGTGGAAGGTAGAGTGCGCCAAAATCTGGAGAAGAAGAATAACTGGAAGAGGGAATTCCTGAAGGAATTGCGTGTGAATGCTCCAATGCTGAAGTTGAAGTGAAATGCTGACAGAATGTAGTATGAATATAAGAATAGTTTGAATGTTGAAATGGTTTGAATGTTAAGAGTTAAAATTTCCAGGAAAACTGGAATTTGGTTTGAAATTTGGGAAAGTGTTAGTTTGAATGTCCAGGATGAGTGGAATGGGTTAATGTTGGAATGGTTTGAAAAGGTTGAAAAATGTGGGAATTGTGCAACTTGGAAAAATGTCCCATTCATTTCAATAGGAACTTCCTGGAAAGTTGGGAATTTTGGGAAAAGTGGGATTTTTTGAAAATGATTAGGAGCATGAATGTCCTAAATGAGCTGAATTGGTTGGTGTTTGAAATGTTTAAATCGGGCAAGAAATGTTGAAGTAGTAAATGGTGTTAGGGAATTTGGGGAAAAGTGGGAATTTTTTGGAAAATGCTAAAAAATGGTTGGTGTTGGAATTTTTCAAATCGGTTGAGAAATGTTTGAGTTTGAGTTTATTTCAAACATGCAAGCATACAACATGATACATCACAATTTCCAGTTTCTCTTTTCAACATGTTGAAGTAGTAACATTTTTAATTGAGAAATGGTATTACAGAATTCCTGGAATTTCGGGAAAAATGGGAATTTTTCCAGTTCAAAAAACAATTTAATTTTTTTTGTCCTGATTAAGAGGAATGTTTTGAGGGTGGAACGGTTGAAGTGGGTTGAAAAATGTGGAAGGAGTAGTCGCCAGAGAAAAGGGTGAAAATAGGGCTTTGGAGAACCAGGAATTCTGGAAAGTTCTGGAAGTTTTTTGAACTAGGAAAAAAAGGGAAGTTTGAATTTTATAGAAAGTGGAATATGTTGAAGGTAGAATGGTTTGAATTGGTTGAAAATTGTGGGAATGATGGATGTTTGAAAAATGGCCAATTCATTTTGAATGGGAACAATGTCCCGGAAAACCTGGAATTCTGGGAAATCTGGGAATTTTTTTATTTTTTCAAGGGAAAACCGGCTATTCCCGAGTAGGCTGAACAGTTTGAAGTTGGAACGGTTTGATTCGGGTGAAAAATGTGGAAGGTAGAGTGCGCCAAAATCTGGAGAAGAAGAATAACTAGAAGAGGAAATTCCTGAAGGAATTGCGTGTGGATGTTCCAATGCTGAAGTTGAAGTGAAATGCTGACAGAATGTAGTATGAATAGTTTGAATGTTGGAATGGTTTGAATGTTGATGAGTTACAATTTCTAGGAAAACTGGAATTTGGTTTGGAACTTGGGAAAGTGTTGGTTTGAATGTCCAGGATGAGTGGAATGGGTCAATGTTGGAATGGTTTGAATAGGTTGGAAAATATGGGAATTGTGCAACTTGGAAAAATGTCCCATTCATTTCAATGGGAACTTCCTGGAAATTTGGGAATTTTGTGATTTTTTGAAAATTATTAGGAGCATGAATGTCCTAAA